>NC_060130.1:715031185-715334215 GCF_021461395.2 Schistocerca americana
CCAACAGTGCACCTTGCCGGTAGCACCCTTTTTCAAAAGTCTCCACTTTCTTGGCTTGCAGTGGCATTTGACTTTGAGGTACAGAACTATTTAATTTTAATTTTCAACTGTTTTTCAAATGAAGGCAGTCATGACTGGGAGGTCTGAGTTGTCATGTCACCAACTGGGCGACCAGTTCGGATTTTAAAACAATTTAACCCCGCGGTGGGGGGGGGGGAGGGGGGGAGCTGCCCCCCTGCCCCTCCTGCCAACGCCCTTGTTCGCATTATCTTTTCTTCCAGAAGTGCTAGTTCTTAAAGTTTCAGGGGAGAGCTTCTGTGAAGTTTGGAAGGTAAGAGACGAGGTACTGTTTGAAGCAGAGCTGTGTGGAGATGCTTAGGTAGCTTAGTCGGTAGATCACTTGCCCAGAAAAGGCAAAGGTCCCGAGTTTGAGTCTCAGACCGGCACCAAATATGTATCTACCATGAAGTTTCATATCAGCACATACTTCACTGCTGTGCGTTAAAGAACAAAAACAATGGAAAAATGTAACGAACCAATAACACATAAAGAAATTAAAATTACAAATACTTACTAATAAAAATAAATTTCCAACTACTTATTTCATAATTAAATTTCATATAAAATTCATAAAAGTTTTTATATCTGTCTAATACAGAAAATGAATTAAAACTATCAGATTCCATCAGCTCAAATTTAAAATTCTCAAATGATTCTGACATTGGATCGTTTTTGTTAACTTTTATATGAAAACCAAAATATAATATATCTTCTTTAATAAAACAGTTAGTAGAATGAATATTATAATCAATACCAAACAGATTTAAATCTTCAATAACTACCTTCATTTACACATAAACTTTTTTATTAACATTTTAAAAAATTACATTGTGTTAATTTACCCAACTGTTATGTGAACTATTGCAACCTAATAATGTAGCATAAACTTTATTACCTTTCATTCCCAAACTTTATCAACAAGATATATATCACAATATTTATTTTTGAAATTCAGGATATTTATTTTGAAATTCCTTTCAGGTTACCTGAGTGCATTTCAACAAAATCAGCTTGCTATAAATCATCTATTCCAAAAGAAATTATATTTCTTCTTTTAGAATTTTTTCTCATTAGTTTATCTAATTCATTAATAATTTCTTCACATCTATGTCTTTAAGGACTAAGCATATGTTCAATGTGCATATTTATTCCTTCACCTACAAAATTTTTCTAACAAATTTACTCTTGGTACTTGTACATAGTGTAGAAAGACCTTCAATTATTTGTCTTCTATTTTTAGTTGTTACTCTATGATGATGTATGTCAGTAAACTTTTTACGCTTCAAACAGTAGATTTGGTTTTACACTTATGTAGAATAAAAATTTAATAAGTTTTAAATTACTTCATGAAATATAATTAACTTTAGATCAACTGAAACATTTTTTTTACTTTATCTTTTAATATTACAGTTAGAAATTTTGATTTGTGTACAATTATTGATTGAGCATAATTATTTATTTCATATAGTTTATCGTATACACTGTAGTATCAGAATCGTCAATTCCAAATCTCTGATTATATCCTTACCAACAATAGTTCTATTAATCCTGAAATCATCAAAATTGTGTATTTTTTGTTCATATCCAGTCATAAAAATAAATTCAGTTATTTATCTGTCATATACTATATTTTCTAATCTATTACACCTATCTAAATCAAATGCATGCTCTGTATCCATGCTTTTCATTTTTTCATCAAGACTTTTTATAATGTAAAAATTATCTTGATAAACGTGCGAAACTTTTTCATTCAAATATGTTTCAGTGACATAATTATTCAACTTTGTTAAAATGCTTGTATATTCAGGTATTTAAGATATTCTTTTTCTAAGTACTCTTTGGTAACAGCATCATTACCATTTACTGGATCATTTGTATTTGCAGTTCTTCTACCTTCAAAATCCATGTATACTTTAATTACATAAAAAGTGACTCACAGTTGCAGACTTAAGTCTGCTTTAGCTGACACTAATTCTCTGTAGAATTCTTCAATTAAACCTTCGATTTTTGCTCAAATTTATCTTTTATGTTTTCTAAATTTATTTGTCCACTAATTTTGTGACCTTTAGATTATTCCTTATTTCCAAAAATGTCCATTTATTAAAGTCAAAATATCATTAAACTTGTGATTCATGCATAATAATATTAAAACAAATAAACACAAATGACCACACATTGCTTCATCAAAATTCTGAGTTGTTGCCATTATACTACAACTCACTTGAACCAAGATATTTAAATAATTCTTTTGGAATATTTCTACCAGATGAGTCAAAAACAATTTTTATTGCTAGTCTTAAAATAAAAAAATCAAATGAGTACCAGGATGATCAAATCTATCACAGTTAATCATTCCACAGTCTAAATTTTTTTGTTCATCAGCTATTTTGTCAATCATAAAACATTGTGAAAATATTTACTTTTTAATTGTTTAAATAATTCTTCTATATCAAAATTAGATAAAGGATTATTATGCTTCTTGATTATTTTTCGTGTTTTTTGTTTGCTTTTTTTCAGTCGAGACCCTGCTATTTTCTCCATTCATTGATTATGTCTTTTCTGTTCTTCCAATTCTGCACCAGCTTGTTTCTTGTTTATTACTGCATTTGCGATTGCTGCAGCAAGTGAACCAATAGTTGCTAGATATGGTAATGCAGCTAATACTAATGGAAGAAATCCACCTTCATGTTCTTACTTTTTTTGTTAGATATTCAATGATCTTTCTCACAAGAGGAGTACCTACTGTAATAAGTAAATTTCCACCAGGTTTTTCTCTTTCATTCTTTTTCAAACATCAGTTAAAATGGTTCAATACTATTTGATTGTTCAGTATTCAGTTTAAATTTAATTGATTTTGGTTTAGTTTTGCAACTTAATAGCAAAGTACAATCAGTTGCAAAGTTATTCATTTGTATAGATAAAAAACGTATAAGGCTTAACATTTTTACAATCTCCAAACATTTTCGTCTAATTCTACAGCCATTCCTAATTTTTGTTTCCCATACATCGTTCCTCTAACTGCAGTTGCAGCTATTTCTTCTCCTAAGGAAGCATCACTTGCACACATTCTTTCTTTCACAGCTAACTGAAGTTTTTTATCACCTTCATGTCTAGATTATAAATCCATATTATCTCTGTAGTCAATACTGTGCAGTTTGTGAGCTTCGTCTAATTTATTTTTTTCCTGACTCACCATGTGCTAATCTTTCTTCTAGTTTAGTGAAAGGTCTGCAGTATGAATATCCTGGTAGATGCATGTCTGGTATTAGTAAATTATTTAAAGCCAAATTTACTAATCTTTTATCATGTTTTTCACTTTTCCAAAATGTATGTGGTAAATTATTCAAAAATCTAATCAAATATGGAATTCAATTTTGACTATTGATTAAGAAATCACTTAATTTATTTATTAACATCTATGCCATTCCAGCTTTTTCAATATGATAATTTTCATTTCCAGCTGATTCTTCACTATGAATTACTGCTAATCTATCGATTAAATCTCTAACATCATTCATCCAAACATATGCCATGGGTTCTTTGAAAATTTCTGCACTGAATGTTTACCCTTTTCCGCAGGTGAATTTATTTCTGAATAACCTGAAATATTAATAGTTGATTTACTTATGTTTGGTAAACAGTTGTGTGAAATTCTTTTTATCAAATTTTTATATTCATTATCTCTATTCGATTTTATTTTATTCAGGTTATTCTCGGAATATAATGATCCTGATCGATGTAACACATCTACATAATTAGATAAATCAACACCATCAAATTTTTCACCTATATCATCTATAGTAATATGTTTTTCAGTTAAAAGACTCATTAATATCTCTGTTCCATCATACATCTTTTTGTCAATAATTAATTGATCTCCATTGAATTCAACAGGTAATTTACCAACATGTTTAAATATACCAGTTGGTCTCAATTCATCTCATCTTTACCATGATTAATATATTTTACTATTCTTTCACTAATATTTATTTTTTAGGATCACTATCCATTTTTTTAACAGTACAGGTCTTGTTTTTACTTTTACTCTCTTCTTCATGCTACTCCAGTACATCTTGTATTTCTGTTTCACTTAATATATAATCATGTTGTGGACTTTTTCACCAATTTAAGTCAGCATAAGCTGACACTTCATAAAATTTAATTTTTGGTATATCTGCAAAATCTTCAATATGATAACGATATGGAACCACTTGCATTTCAACTTCTCTGTTTTCTTCAATAGCTTTCAAAACATTGTCACCTAATCCTTCAGTTCCATGATTACCTTGTTCAACAGTAACAATAACTGGTTGATCTTCTTCTTTATGTTTTACATATTCTGATCATGATTGTTTTTTTCCAAAGCTTGAATCGTTCTTTTAATTCTTCAGCTTTCTATTTCGTTCAGCTTCTAACATCCCTACCACAACAAAGGTCAAAATTTAATGATTGTGGTGTTGCTCACCCTGCTAAATACTGCATTTTCGGGCAACAACAAAGTTATTATGTGGCAGGTGTCATTAGAGCACAGTTAATAAAGTCAGTTCATGTAATAATGAATAAACTAGGCATTCATCTTTTCGTGTTTCCCACACTGGTATCATTGTAAAATCATGGCTCAATCGTCGAAAATCTAGGTGATGATTCCTAGCTCAGATGCAAAGAGGCCTAGGTTTTATTCTGCTATATTCAAAAGTTTTGTTGATGTGCTTCACAAACCATTCTTGAAGATTAAACCTTTCAAAGTTAGCACACTGGTGATGTAAAAAAATAATCAGCACTCCGAATTTAAGGTACACATCTTTTTTATTACTTTTGTTGTGATGGCACGTAACACAGAAAACATCACTTCACAATACAAAACATACTTGAAAACATCTTCCTCACTGTTAAGGTTCACATTTTATAAGCTGACTACAATATGTGTCTTTCCAATATGATGTCCAAGACTTGTCTTTTTCAAGGTCCGGCTCTCTAACAACTAACTAATAATCGCTTATGCGCCCAAAAATCCGAGTTACAAGTATGTCAGAGATCATAGTGACAAAAGAAAAATACAAATGAGAATAATATCATTGCAATATAAACATATCGATGTATCACAAATGAAATCAAATCTGAATGTTGTCTCAGATATATGTTAAGTAGTTCAGAGAAACACAGTAGAATATTGCTGGTATCGAGAGGTTGAGTTGAGGTGCCGTAATGGTTGCGTAATTCAAGGACCATTACAAGCTTTTCTAACACATCTGGGATGTATTTTGCAAATATTCTTTACAGATGAAAAACATTAATTAAAATTTTTTAAACATTTGTATTTATGTGAAACTTCCTGGCAGATTAAAGCTGTGTGCTCGACCGAGACTCGAACTCGGGACCTTTGCCTTTCGCGGGCAAGTGTTCTGCCAACTGAGCTACCGAAGCACGACTCACGCCCGGTACTCACAGCTTTACTTCTGCCAGTACCTCGTCTTCTACCTTCCAAACTTTACAGAAGCTCTCCTGCAAACCTTGCAGAACTAGCACTCCTGAAAGAAAGGATATTGCGGAGACATGGCTTAGCCATCAGCGCACATTCCGCTGCAGAGTGAAATTCTCATTTGTATTTATGTTTAACATTTATGTTTAACATTTAGTTGTTATGAAATTTTATATTTTATTACTGAAATTACTTTCATTTGGTTTTCTAGTCATTGTGACAAATCCAAGTTGATCATTCCAACATTTACTACACATTTCTTTAAAATCATCAAACCTTAAACCACCAGCAACAAACTCTGATAAATATGATTTAAATTTGTGCCATCTTGTCTGAAAACATTTAAAAATTAAGATTATCTCTGACTAATTGTTTTGGTATTTTTGAATAAGTCTGAGCTAAATAAAAACAATGTATTCCTTTATGTGTTGGTCTAGTAAAATATTCTCTGACTATATTTTTATTTTCAAGAATGAAGTGATCATATACAACAATTGAATTATTCTGACATTGATCTAATGGCATTATTTCTTCATTATTTTCAATAAAAGTAGAAATTTTTTCATTGTGTTTCTTTTCAATTTTTCAAATGTTTTTATAAATTGTTGATTTTTCGTTCATCTAAACTTTTTGAATAAATATGAAAATGATTCATTTTATTGCAGTTCAATCATCCTAGAGCTAGAATATAACTGTCGATGAGTGATTTAGTTTTACCACAATGATTTGGTCCTATGGTAGCACATCAAGTAAACTTTGGTAAAAGTTTACCATGTCTATTTATTGATTTCTTTTCTGGAATTGGAGTTTTTGGTTCCCAATCTGTGTAACCAGTAAAGCAGTCATGACTAAGTTTCATTTATTTAATAAAATTTTTAAATGGTAAATGGAACACAGTCAAGACTTGTGTCGCCGAACATTACTTCAGAGAAGTGATAATTCAGCTATGCTTAAAAAAAGATAAAGCATTTCAATAAGAGAAACTTATAAAAATGATTCACTAGTTGGCTCTCACTCAACTTTTTTAACTCCAAATATAACATCAAAAAATAATAGACTCTACTGTACTGGCGGACAATATAAATCCTGTTGGTCAATATAGTTTGAAAAATTTAGAAAATTTATTCAATCGAGAAAGTCAAATATTTATATTAAAGCAGATGAACTTTTAAATGCAGTTGTTATTGTAACTGATGTAAAATAATACATGGATATAAAAGAAAATAACATTGCAAGTGTCTTACGATTTAAAAATCAAATTGGTG
Source organism: Schistocerca americana (assembly GCF_021461395.2). Classification (NCBI taxonomy): domain Eukaryota; kingdom Metazoa; phylum Arthropoda; class Insecta; order Orthoptera; family Acrididae; genus Schistocerca; species Schistocerca americana. The sequence continues at coordinate 715,037,990 of NC_060130.1, forward strand.
AAGCTAATAAAAAATGTTACTTAAGATGTTCCTAAAATTGTTCCATTCAAATAAATTAATAAACTTTTTAGTCTGGCTAATGGAAAATTGTTAAACATACTGATCATTTTCATAGAGAAACCAATATTATTACTTCATTTAAACCAAATGCTAAAGTCTGAAGACCAATAATTTATGAACCATGTTATCCTGTAGATATTCGTATTTTTGTTCCTATTCAAGATTTAAAAATTACTATAACTGATGAAACTGATAATCTGATTGACTTAAGTGGTGCTTATGTAACAGTTGGTTTAAAAATGTCCTAATAAATTTTATCCTTAAAAAATCATGAACAAATTCGAAAGTTACCAGTTTTACTCATTTTATATGATTGAGAGAAGAAAAAATAATTTGAATTCACAGAATAAGGATATAAAAATTGAAGTAAATACAGAAGACAGATGGCTTCATTTGAATCATACACAATTATACTTGAACTTTAGAACTGTTATAGCTAATCCATATGGATAGGAATCAGATTATCCAACAATAATGGAAAATCCAAGAAAAAATTAATCGATAAATATGTGGCAAAACTTTGATTTTGTGACCATAAAGAAGGAAATAATATTTTATCAAGATTTGAACATCCTTTTATTCCGTGAACAGCTATATTAAACTTCATCTGTTGCTGCTAAAATAAGCTTGGAAGGACATTTTCTTAATAATGGAAAAATAAAGAGTAAGAAAAATGAAGTACTTTATCGATTACTGATACTTGTTGGGTTTTAAAGATTATAGAGAAATTATGTTTGAAGGGATTTAACAGTAATTTTTAATAGATCTTCTACTTCTGCAGATGAAATTCTTAGAAGGCCTGATTATAATGATACTGGAGTTGAAATTAACGATATACTTCCTAAAGGAGAAAAAATTGTAATAAACTCGATGGAAATTCATGTACCAATTGTTAATTGTTTACCACCTTATGAGTTAGAACAATGAGAAAGTATTCTAAAATATCTATATCATTTTATGAACTACAAACTGTAGAAGTTACAGGATAAAGTGGCAAGAAAAATTTCGAACTAGATATCACAAATTACTGTAACTCTGTGGAATTTCGTATGCTATATTTTGTATTCGTTACATGTCACACAAATCGTAAAAGTCATCAGATACTTGACCATTATTGAACCACGTTAATCTACAGACTATATACTTGAAAAATTGAGGAAACGAAAATTCCCCACAGGAAATGTGGAATATTAAGCCTCTAAATAATTTTCTCGAAGCACACAACGGATTTCTCGATTTTAAACGAGTTACACCGTCCAATATGTTAAGATGAAACTGTTTTCCAGAATAGAGGAGACCACAATTTTGCCATTCATGAGAAATGAATCCAGAATAACCACCACAGGCGAAATAACTGATTTGGAAGCGAAAGGTAACTTAAAGAAGGATAGAATTTGGAGCAAAATGGGTAAGAAAATGTAATATAACCTGTAGGATGAAAATATTTTTACCCTTCTCAGTCATCTGCGTGATTAATTCTTGTGATAACGTAATTTTAGGTGAAACTGTCTTACTGTTTTATGTATAAACATATGAGTATGATAAATGTATAATTGCGAGTCTCTTATCAGGTGTATCAACTGGTATAAATGTTTTGGCGTGCAAATAACCATTGTTCTTTTTACTATGTATGTTTAAGGAAAGTTTCTCGATATTTATCATGTTACAAGACACACGCCGCGAGTGTCATGAAGAGGACGAATTAGAACAATGTTGTAGTGGTATAAACACTGTGTTGAAGTAGCATTGAAGTAGCTTGTTGGATTAACTAGTAGTGGATTGAAGTAGAATTTTGAGTAATACATGTTTATGGGTAGTTAGTTTGTAGTATAAACAACAGGTGTGCATGTGTGTGTGTGTGTGTGTGTGTGTGTGTGTAAATAACATGTGAACCCTATGCTGCTCTGACCTATACTTGCACAAGGCATAATCCTATTCATTTTAGTGAATTAAAAAGTAGCATTTGATTTATTAAAACGCAAGTGAACCACATTAGTGATGTGGATTTAGATATTATATTGTCAGTTCATTTAATTTCTATTCTTATGATGTCAAGTCATTTCACTTTTATTTTTTATAATGTCAAGTCATTTAACTTTTATTTTTATATTGTCGATTCATCTAACTTTTTTATTTAAAAAAAAATTAAGTCTCACTTTTGTTCTTAAAAAATTGTGAAAGACAATACCTTAGTATTGTGGTATTATGTATGACATTTTGTAATCACATAACTATGATGAACAATTTCTGTGAATCCAGTTGAGAAATTGAAAGTGAACCGGCTAAACTCTTACGAGACAGCGGGAGCAGCGAGGAGGAGGACTAGCTGTAAACAGGCGGGTTTCCCAGCAGGACACACTGTCAACCTAGCCAGTTTGGGAGCACGGTCGACAACAAAAGAAGGGAACGTGGCAAACTCTTTCGCTTGGACCTGGAGCTAATGGCCGGCCGCACCAGTGCGACCCTTCGTGGAGGCGATGACCTGAGATGGCCGATAGGCCCACAACGCGGGAATCCATCTGCTGGCAACGCACCGCACGCACGCGACCGTGACGAGACGGCCGCGGTGAAGTGACAGATGACAGGGGATCAAGGGGCGTGGAGTCTTTTGAAAGGTACTGTCCAGAGAAACTTGCAGACGCCAACGACGACTATCAACATTTCTTGGCGGAAGCCCATTGTCAAGCGACAGTAAATCATGGTTCGGTGTTCTCTGGTTGCTAAGGGTGGCACAAAGAAGAGCCACTAAGTGTCATCCTTGCCCAGGAATATCAAACCGGCGAGCCAATTGAGGATAACTCAAGAATGTAACAACATTTTGCGATAACCATTTTGTAAAACATGTTTTTTCTCTTATCATTTTTTTTTTTGCTTTTGCAGATTATGCATTGTAATGTTCTGCTTTATAATACTGATGTTACTTTCATTTTTCTTTTAAATTGCTGTGGCACCTTTGCTATTTTCATAAATTTTACTTGTTAATAAACAGTCATAAATTTTCCTGTGATCAGTTGGCTCTTGCAATGAGCAAATACTGGTCAACTCCATAAGGGTAACAACCAGAAATTGTTTTCATATTAATGACACAGGGACCATTGTTTTACTTGCTGACCGAATTAGGTCTACACTATCTTTTAAATAGGTGTCACAGATTGTTTTTTTTTTCTCTTTGAAATTGGTAGATCCTAAAGATGTGTTGAAATTATTGTCTTTTAGCAAGTAGCTGGTGACCTTTTGCCTTTTCTTTACATTTTTGGTTTAAGTTGGGTGTGAGAAGCCTGCTTGGGAATGTCCTAGCATGACCAGAAAATTCCCTGCACAGTCTTTTCCCGGAGTGTTGGGGTTATGAAAGGTCTCTGTTGGATTCCTTTCATGTAAATTTCTTAAATCTGTCGTCATTTACGGCATATATTCCTCTTCTACATTTACTGTGGTCTTTCTGACTATCTGGGAGGAGACTGAGCAGTGAAATGTGTTACTTTTACACATAAACAAAAACGATCGGTCACACTACTACACTTTAAAACACAGTTTATATGTAATTCATGTGACACAGTCTCATACGGAACCTACATCCGCTTTATTTTATGTACTGTATATGATAAGATGCTGTCATCCCCCTTCCATTTTGTGTGAGAGGATGCATGAGCAAATGTATTTCTAGTTGCATGTTTGATGGTAGCAGACAAGCCTGTCTGCTAGAGAACAGTAGGATCAACGTCGGAACAGGTAGCTACGCTTTCTAAAAGCAGACAGGTTTCTATTCTTAGTATGGTCCTGTCTGTCCCTTGTCATGTTGTATAGGAAGCTGCCTCTCTGGTCACTTCTGTTTGTATCTGTTAAGCACGCTCGGTAGGAGCCCAGGTCAGTCTGTCTGTGACGAGTGCCTGAAGTGGTAAGATCTTCACCAAGCGTGTGTCTGCTAAGTCCGTAAGACAATGGATTTCTTAAGTTCAGCCTTACTGAAAATTTAATCACCTTTATTTCAGGTTTAGCTCTAAAATATCTAATGGTATCTTAAATTGCAACGCAGTGTAATTCGAGTGTGAAGCTCAGAATATCTTCTGGTAGTTGCTTTGTCACTACTTTGTGAGTAAAGTGGAACCACGTGTTGATCAGTAACTCTAACTAAGATTATCAATCTTAAATGCGAATGTGTGTGAGATTATAACGTCTCTTCTTGACAATATTTTTCAATACGGCAAGGTTTCTTTATGCTCAACCCACGTGGGGTGTACTTTGTGAGACCAGTACCACGTGCTTATACAATTGTTTGACCCATCAGGTTAATAGTAAGACGATAGTAACCAGTTCGGGGTTTTTCTTGTGTGAATTGCGTTTCGATGTAATTTATTTTAATTATCAAAATTATTGTGCAGTTACACTCTTTGTGTAAACCAAGTTGACCACGTGAAGCATGTGGTGTAAGCATCAAAGTAGCCCTCAGCTATTCTTTTCGGGAAGATTTCACAGAGAGTTAGTATGAATTTAGTATACCAGTGTGTGGTAATTTCATGACGGACAGGATTGCACTACCAACGTAACATCTTTGGGTGAAAATTGAATCGGTTGGTTGTGGTTAATTTCCTCTTGGATATGTTTGAATGTTCTTCATGTGTTATTTTATGAATGCAGTGTTGTATGTAGTCTCCCAATCTTGGCTTCCTATTTGATGTGTTCCGTAAGATTACAAACTCACATTTTCACATTCCTAAATAAGGCACTAGTTTAGTTATGAATCAAGTTTGATACGCTGAAATTTTAACAGAACGCCGGCCGAAGTGGCCGTGCGGTTAAAGGCGCTGCAGTCTGGAACCGCAAGACTGCTGCGGTTGCAGGTTCGAATCCTGCCTCGGGCATGGATGTTTGTGATGTCCTTAGGTTAGTTAGGTTTAACTAGGTCTAAGTTCTAGGGGACTAATGACCTCAGCAGTTGAGTCCCATAGTGCTCAGAGCCATTTGAACCATTTTTTTTAACAGAACAATGATCAAATTTAAAATAAATGTCCAAATATAAACTGATTTATTTCTTTTTATTTAAATTGTCTTTTTATATATATATCACTGGTTATCGTAAGATGAGTACTAAAAGATTATAATTAATGTTAGTCTGGTTGGGAATTTGGTAAGCTAGACTGGATACCTGGTGAAACAGTTGTGCAGTAATGCAAGGTTAACTGCCTCAGACAGCTCACAGCTTTTTACCCGCTTTTATGGTCCTGAATATCAGCACTAATTTCACAACCAATTAATGCAACAACATTACACATGGCGACCCTGTTCTGTGATTCCGCTAGACTCTGGAATCTCTGAAACGTTAGATTGTGAGCGTTGTATAATCTTAATTTTTTTCCCTGCGGCGCTCAAACAACTTCTGTGCTGTTTCTGAGCTGACTTTCAAAAGATTCCCTGCGTTGTTGAGCGGCATTGTGTTGTTTGTCTTGATTTGTTTTCTATATTTGTGTGTTTTATATGTATGTGTTTTTTTTCTCGCTTGTATATTGCACTGACTTCGATCAAAGATATAAATTTGTTTTGCGTGTGAAAAAGTGCGTACTAGGTTGGGTACCTTTCGTGTGACTGTCGTAATTTTTGGGGGATACATTTATTTTGATTAGTGTGTTGTGTACCAGGTATAAATTGAACTAATGCAGAAATGTAACCAAGCTAAAAGTAGGTGGTCCAACAACTTAAGCAACATGGACCAAGGGGATAATTTGATTTCGAATATTAACGCGTCTGACGGTTCCGCAAATGCAGTGGGAATACTTCAGAGGAAATGCAAAACAGGATGAACGGGCTCACATCAGAGCCAGAAATTAATTTGCCTCCAACTAACCAAACTGATTTGGCAGAACTCATGAAAGCCTTATTGCAAGGAAATAAAGAAAACGCAGAGAATTCTGAAAAATCGATCCGAGAGCTAGGCGATCAAATGACGCAAAAATCTGAAAAATCGATCCGAGAGCTAGGCGAACAAATGACGCAGAAATCTGAAAAATCGATCCGAGAGCTAGGCGAAAAAATGGCGCAGAAATCTGAAAAATCGATCCGAGAGCTAGGTGAACAAATGACGCAGAAATCTGAAAAATCGATCCGCGAGCTAGGCGAACAAATAGGCGAAAAACTAATCCAGCAGACAAACAAAGTCGACAAGTCGATGCAGAGAGTGTCCGATGATATCTCACAAAGAATAAACAATCTGGCAAGTGAAATAAAAAGTGATATTATGAAAGAATTAGGCCGTACATTTGAACAAATCAATGATCGTCTGCAAGCCTTAGTACAGGGCAAGCGGAGTCGTGATGTGGAATCGAAAGAGAGCGAGGAACAACTACTTAGGAATGTCCAAGCTCTGAGAGTAGAATGCCAAAGGTAATACCAGCAGGTACTCGCCAGGGTCCAGGAGGTGTAAACGCATTGTCCCGCGTCCGTTAGCAACACAGTAGCGGACAACAATCAAGCGATTCACACACTCGAACAGCAAGTAGAACAATTGAAGCAGACTGGAGCGGAGGACAACAGACAAATACATGATAAGATTGCGACATTAGCGGACATCGTAGGCACAATGAAGGTGACGGAGAGCGATAACAATACTACACCGGTAGCAGTCATAGAGACCGAAGAAGTGCGTTCGCTTCTTAGATTTCAGAAGGGACAGTTCGAAGTGAACAGGCGGCACAAAGCTGTAACAGGCGAATTACAAGAACGCGTGGCGCATCTGGAAAGCCGCATGGGGTGTAATTCCGAACTCGCCAATAGCACTAAAAATAGCTGTACGAACAGTGCAGAGAGGGACTCCGGCCAAGAGGGAGATTTTGACGACAGGGAAGAATGTATTTTGAGGGGCAGACATGAGAAAAATAGAAACATTCAAGGGCATCGCCGGGAGGAAATGTGGGGATTTGATTTCAAACATTTCCTTACGGTGAGAAAGTTTGAGATATTTCGAAATTCGCAAAAAGGAATACATCCACGAGCATGGCTCGAGCAATTTGAGTTCTGTCTTCCCCCCGACTGGGCAAGTTCACATAAGATAGAATTTGTGTGTGGCTATTTGTAAGGCGAACCGGCGATTCGCATGAGGTCGGCAGCGCGTCATTGCAACTCCACTCGGGAGTTTCGACAAGCCTTTCTGTCCGCCTATTGGTCGGAAGTGGCACAAGATAGGGTCAAGCATGGCATAATTATGATGCCAAATTTGAACCCGTCTGGTTTAGGCAGCCCAGCACGCCTATTCGACCACATGCTGCAGGCAAATCAATTTCTATACGACACATAAGGGCCTGCGGAACTAATTAGGATATGCATCACCAAATTGCCGATGCACTTGCGCCACGTCATTCTTGCAGACATGTAACCAAGCTAAAAGTAGGCGGTCCAACAACTTAAGCAACATGGACCAAGGGGATAATTTGATTTCGAATATTAACGCGTCGGACGGTTCCGCAAATGCATTGGGGAATACTTCAGAGGAAATGCAAAACAGGACGAACGGGCTCACATCAGAGCCAGAAATTAATTTGCCTCCAATTAACCAAATTGATTTGGCAGAGGACGTGGAAACGTTTAAGACACTTCTCCAAGAGTTGGAATATAATACAGCAGAATGCCCGCCTAATCAGGCAAAAGTTTTACGGGGCACAGCAGCGCGATCGCAGTCGTGGCCGTAGTACTAATCAACGGCGTGACTGGTCGTCGCGACGCGAACGGAACAATAATCGGGACCGGCCGTATAGAAACTGGGGTAACAGTTGCGAACACAGGTGGAACAACGGAAAGGATCGAGGACGTGGACAGGATCGTGAACGCAACAGTTACGGCAACCAGAATCGATACTACGGTGAACACGGTGGGCATAGGACTGTAGGCGGAACACCTCATGATGTTGAAATTCGGCCAGCTAACCCTAGACATAATCTAGCAAATGGAAATGAACAAAACCGGCAATGTCAAACGATCAGCGCAGAAGGCGCCCAATCGGAACAAATGAGCGACATGGCCAATGAGTGCATACGGTATATAGAGAGGGAAGATATTAGAGAGGATTTGTTGCAAGAAACTACGAGTGCTAAAATTTTGGGAATAAATCCAGTCGTGACAGTTGCAGTAAACTAAATATGTTTTAAGTGTGTCATTGACACTGGAAGCCCTTTCTCCATAGTGAGTGAGGCAGCATTTCAGAAATGCGAAGGGATTGGGGCTTGGCCCATTTTTCAAGTGCGAGGAATAAAGGTGAAGGGCGCAATCTACGGTAAGAGCGTAGAAATCCGAAGGCAGACTCGGCTTAATTTTACCTGCCAGGGAAGAGAGTTTGAGTATAACTTCTTTGTGCTCCCAATGGTGGATGTGGCAATGATTTTAGGAAATTACTTCATGAATGCCCACCATGCAGTAATTGACATGGGTGGAGGAGTAATGACAATTCAAGTTGGGGATCAGCCAATTAATTTAGTATTTGATGAATGCATATTACGTGCCGAGTCAGAAATTAGATGCCTAAAATTTCAAGCTCAAACCGAGTCGCGACCCAGACTGGAGCTACTCGTGAACTACGTAAGTGAGTCGTGCTCTAAGTCTGGTGAGCAGGGAAAGATGTTTTTGCTGATGTTCTGAGAAAGAGCATCGCGGGTGTCAGAACCACGGCAGGGAAAAGGACAAATTGTATTGCCTACTTAGGAATCATGAACGGGTATTTTCTGAGACTCCGGGGGCGATTAACGGTTTTACTTACCAATTCAGAGTACGTGACCATCAGAAGTTTTCTGTTAGACCATATGCCATTCCCGTGGCGTATAAAGCCCAGTTGGAGAAGGAAATAAACAAGATGTTAGAACAAGGAATAATTGAGCGGGCAGTAAGCTCGTACAACTCACCCTTACTTGTCGTGCCAAAACGCGACAACTCAGTTCGTTTGGTGTTAGACTCGAGACAGATAAACACAATTATTATGTCGGAAACGGACAGGCCTGAAAGCCTTGAGGAACTGTTACAACGTTTCCACGGGGTAAAAGTACTAGCATCTGTCGACCACCGTTCGAGTTTTTGGCAAATCGTGCTACACCCATCTTGCAGATTATATACAGCGTTCCTGTGGTACGGAAATTGTTTCCAATTCCGGCGTCTCCCGTTCGGACTAAACGTCTCATCAGCTGCTTTTATAAGGGGATTAAATAGGATTTTGCCTGATGATTTGAAACAGCGAGTGACAATTTACGTGGATGACATATTAATTGCGGAAAAGTCGTGGGAGGATCATAATGACGTTCTAAACAGACTACTGGATGTTTTTGAGAAGGCAGGTGTAACGGTCAACTTATATAAGTCACAGTTCGGACGAGAGAACATAGAACTCTTAGGCCGTATTGTCTCAGCAAATGGAATACAACCTGACCCGGAGAAAATTGCGGCGATAGCGGAGTGTGCAATGCCGACAAATAAAAAACAGTTGCGAGCATTTTTAGGCCTGTGTAATTTTTATAAGCGATTTATAAATTTTAGTGTACTTGGTACACCCCGCCTATGTGGACTAACAGGGAAGAACGCTTTGTGGGTCTGGGATCAAGAGGCACAGGATGAATTTTATAAATTGAAAAAGGCATTGATAGAGGCTCCCATCCTCGTGCATCCCGACCTGACACAAGAATTCTGTTTAATGACGGACAGTTCCTTGTCAGGATTAGGTGCGGTACTGTTTCAAACGGAAGGAAATGATGATATTACAACTTGGAAAACAATCTCGTTTGGGAGCAGGGTGCTCTCTCGATGCGAAAAAAATTATTCCGTGACAGAACTCGAAGCACTCGCGATAGTTTGGGCATTCTCAAAATTTAGGTATTTCCTATTTGGGAGGACCACCAGGGTGTACACTGACGAGCGTGCACTCCAATTTCTTATGAGCACAAAAATCACGCATGCGAGACTAGGACGCTGGGCACTATACCTACAGGAATATAATTTCACTGTAGAATACATTCCGGGACAGAAAAATGTAATTGCTGACGCTTTATCGCGCATTCCTATAGGTTTGGTTTACACAGAAGAAGGGGAACTCGGTGAAAATAATTTTAGCATCCTATACTTACAGAATGCAGCGTTCTAGAACTTTGTTACCACCTATTTAGGGAGTATAGCGGACGAACAGGATAAGGACGCAGTATTGAAAGATATAAAGAAGAAGTGGGAGGACAAGGAGAATGTAGGAATACACCAGTACTACTTAGTGCGCAATAGAATACCATTCAAGAAACGAGCCCCGGACGACTCCAGATGGGTGTTGGTGATTCCGGAGGAACTCGTAAAAAAAATTATATGGTACATACATTTGAGTTATGGTCACTTCGGAGCACAGAAATGTTGTGAAAAACTAAAGGAGACATGCTATTTTAATAATATGCTACGGCGTATTCGTTGTGTACTTAGAGTGTGCGGAGCTTGTCAGCGAGCAAAGGCAGCCACAGTGACGTATGCTGCATCATTGCACCCGATAATACCAAGCAAAGTTTGTGACCTCGCGGCCGTGGATCTATTTGGGCCACTAATACGATCTATAGCAGGTTTTGCATATGTTTTTGTGGCGGTGGAGCTAACCCCCAGGTTTGTGTGTCTGACTCCGTTGAGGCGAGCCACAGGAAGGGCAGTGGCAACTGCATTTGCAAAGCAGTTTCTGCATGAAGTTGGGCGTGTGAAAAGGGTTATCTCGGATAATGGACCACAATTTAGATCGCAATACTGCAGCGGATGCTTCGAAAGAGAAGAATTAAACCTATATATATCTCTCTATTTCACCCCAGCTCGAACCCCAGTGAGCGTATTATGAGTGAATTAGGAAAATTATGTAGGTTATACTGCAGTCGTGATCACCGATCGTGGGACATACACCTAAAAGGATTTCAGAACATAATTAATGAGTTGCCTAATACGTTAACAAAGCTTCCGCCAATCACTGTGCTAAAAAAAAAAAAAGGAGCCTCCGAGCAAAATCAAAGAGGTGGTGCCTTGGCCACTAGAGCCGAGACTACGCCAGAACGCAATTGTTGATTTAGCTTTACGTAACATCAAGCGTGCAGCAGAAGCCAGAGTCAAGGCGTATAAGAAAAACGTGAGAAAAACAGTGTTTCATGTAGGACAAAAAGTTCTTATCAGGTCACACAAGCTGTCTAACAAACGGTCAGGTGTCTGCAAGAAATTTTTTAATCTCTTTAGCGGCCCGTATCGGATAAGGAAGATTCCCCATGAAAACGCCATAGAAGTTGAAACTCTTCGATCGAAGAAATCAAAATGGCTACACCATGTGTCAAACGTAAAACCATACATTGAGTAGAAAGGTCAGTGAGGAGTAGAGAGGACGGTGAAGAGAAACAATTGATTAGTTTACATTTGTGATGAATGCATTTTGAATAATATGTTGGTAAAAATAATGACAAAGATGTTTCTATGTGAGTGATTGAAGTGATGTTTTTAGTTTTTTTTTCTTTCCTTGTGCAATTAGGATTTAGGTTGGTTCAAATGTGAAGATAAAAGGTTTCTTTGTGAACGAGTGAAATGCTGTTTATGGTTTTTTGGTGTAAATTGAAAAGAGTCGCTCCTGAGAGAAGCAAGATCTGTGTTGAATTAATGCAAAACTCAGGGGTATATCCGATCTGTGGGTATTATGAGTCTGGCAAACCCAGGTCCCCAGCAGTTAGTAGCCTTGTTTCCGATTTTCTGCTTTGAGTGCTACTATCTCTCTATTACTATTCTATATCTGTCAGTATAAATGAGGATCTCTTACTATAGTATGCGTGCTGTATGAATATTTTAAGATAGGAGAACTCTGAGAAAGGAATGAATAAGTTTGGAATCTTGAAAACAGGATGCGATAATACGATTGTTTAACCAATGGCTTCCCAATATACGCTAATATGTTAATATTGATGATATATGTCTTTTTTGTTTTTTATAGCTGAGTACGTAAAGCGCTGTCTGTGGATTTCGTAAGTAGATTGATTCCCTTCAAGGTGAAAGAAGAGTTGTGGTTTGTGTAATTTACGTGGCCTTGAAATAGTATTATGGCAGTCAAATGACGAGCAGTTTTCCACCAAATGGAGAATGGAATGGAAATATGGATCCTTTTTCTAGTCTTGACTGATGTTGAGCCAGAGCCTGAAAAATTATTCTGCTTTAATACTTGTCCTAGAAAAGTGACGTTTATGTGTTTTGCTGATGCTGTGAGCATTACAGCTTACTGTTTTCGCTGGTGCGGGATGCACTGCAGCCTATATGAGTTGAACTGAAGAAATTTCCCTCTTGAAGGTAGAGGAAGATTAAATAATTTTGATTATGGGACCGAAGGAAAGCTTGGTTTAATGTAATAATGATGAAGCAAAACAGCTGTCATTTAAATTACAGGAGGATTCGGATCTTTTGTGTCTGTTGCAAGTTCAATGTGTTAAGATGAAACTGGTTTACGGAATAGAGGAGACCACAATTTTGCCATTCATGAGAAGTGAATCCAGAATAACCACCACAGGCGAAATAACTGATTTGGAAGCGGAAGGTAACTTAAAGAAGGATATAAATTGGAGCAAAATGGGTAAGAAAATGTAATATAACCTGTAGGATGAAAATATTTTTACCCTTCTCAGTCATCTGCGTGATTAATTCTTGTGATAACGTAATTTTAGGTGAAACTGTCTTACTGTTTTATGTATAAACATATGAGTATGATAAATGTATAATTGCGAGTCTCTTATCAGGTGTATCAACTGGTATAAATGTTTTGGCGTGCAAATAACCATTGTTCTTTTTACTATGTATGTTTAAGGAAAGTTTCTCGATATTTATCATGTGACAAGACACACGCCGCGAGCGTCAAGAAGAGGACGAATTAGAACAATGTTGTAGTGGTATAAACACTGTGTTGAAGTAGCATTGAAGTAGCTTGTTGGATTAACTAGTAGTGGATTGAAGTAGAATTTTGAGTAATACATGTTTATGGGTAGTTAGTTTGTAGTATAGACAACAGGTGTGCATGTGTGTGTGTGTGTGTGTGTGTGTGTAAATAACATGTGAACCCTATGCTGCCCTGACCTATACTTGCACAAGGCATAATCCTATTCATTTTAGTGAATTAAAAAGTAGCATTTGATTTATTAAAACGCAAGTGAACCACATTAGTGATGTGGATTTAGATATTATATTGTCAGTTCATTTAATTTCTATTCTTATGATGTCAAGTCATTTCACTTTTATTTTTTATAATGTCAAGTCATTTAACTTTTATTTTTATATTGTCGATTCATCTAACTTTTTTATTTAAAAAAAATTAAGTCTCACTTTTGTTCTTAAAAAATTGTGAAAGACAATACCTTAGTATTGCGGTATTATGTATGACATTTTGTAATCACATAACTATGATGAACAATTTCTATGAATCCAGTTGAGAAATTGAAAGTGAACCGGCTAAACTCTTACGAGACAGCGGGAGCAGCGAGAAGGAGGACTAGCTGTAAACAGGCGGATTTCCCAGCAGGACACACTGTCAACCAGGCCACTTTGGGAGCGCGGTCGACAACAAAAGAAGGGTACACAGCAAACGCTTTCCCTTGCACCCGGAGCTAATGGCCGGCCGCACCAGTGCGACCCTTCGTGGAGGCGATGACCTGAGATGGCCGATAGGTCCACCACGCGGGAATCCATCTGCTGGCAACGCGCCGCACGCACGCGACCGTGACGAGATGGCCGCGGTGAAATTACAGAAGACAGGGGATAAAGGGGCGTGGAGCCTTTTGCCAGGTACTGTCCAGAGAAACTTGCAGACGTCAACGAAGACTATCAACATTTCTTGGCGGAAGCCCATTGTCAAGCGACAGTAAATCATGGTTCGGCGTTCTCTGGTTGCTAAGGGTGGCACAAAGAAGAGCCACTAAGTGTCATCCTTGCCCAGGAATATCAAACCGGCGAGCCAATTGAGGATAACTCAAGAATGTAACAACACAAGGGGCGTGGAGCCTTTTGACACATACTGTCCAGAGAAACTGGCAGACTGCAACGACGCCTATCAACATTTCCTGGCGGATGCCCACTGTCAAGAGACAGTAAATCATGGTTCGATGTTCTCTGATAGCTAAGGGTGGCACAAAGAAGAGCCATTAAGTGTCATCCTTGCCCAGGAATATCAACCTGGCGTGTCAAACGAGGATACCGCACGAATTTGACAACACAAACATGGAACCAAATCGAGATATACGTGACACGGGCCACCAAGAGAAACTTCATGAGAGGGCAGAGACGGCGGGATTGCACGCAACAAATGGACAAAAAACCCTACTGACAGCTGCGGCGACAAACCCCCCCCCCCTTATATTGTGCCTCAGAACAGTGGAACTACTGAGTGTGTCAGTGAATAGTGATTATACGGTTCTTAGTCCAATGCATATACATGTGTTTCTGTAAGAGAAACTTTAACTCGTGTGTTTTGCAGGGGTACGATTTATTGGTGTTTATTAGACTGACTCTTGTACTTTGCAGGTGTTCTATTTATTGTTTTTTTTTAGACTTTGACTTTTGTATTTTGCAGGTGTTTTATTTGTTGGTGTTTTTTTTAGACGTTGACTATTGTACTCTCAGAGCTGTTTTGTTGATCAATGTTTGTTCTTGTGTGATGTATTAGATTTGTGATATTTTGTTTCGTAAATTCATTCCCGTGGCATTGCTTCGTTTATCAGTCAGATAGCTATTCATTCTCATTGGACTGTGATCGATTAGCCTTTGCATGGAGCATATTTATAGCGAGGAACCCCATAAGGGTAACAATCAAATAATTTATTGTAGTTTCAGCATAACAACACAGTGATTATTGTTTGCTAATTAACTGAAATATACTAGAGTGATTAAATTAGTGCCACAAAGTTATTGTAATTCTACAAATTATTAGTTTTATAAGATATAGAATTTTTTTGCGATAACCATTTTGTAAAACATGTTTTTTCTATTATCATTTTTTTTTTTGCTTTTGAGGATTGTGCATTGTCTATATCTACATCTACATTTATACTCTGCAAGCCACCCAACGGTGTGTGGCGGAGGGCAATTTACATGCCACTGTCATTACCTCCCTTTCCTGTTCCAGTTGCGTATGGTTCGCGGGAAGAACGACTGTCTGGAAGCCTCCGTGCGCGCTCTAATCTCTCTAATTTTACATTCGTGATCTCCTCGGGAGGTATAAGTAGGGGGAAGCAATATATTCGATACCTCCTCCAGAAACGCACCCTCTCGAAACCTGGCGAGCAAGCTACACCGCGATGCAGAGCGCCTCTCTTGCAGAGTCTGCCACTTGAGTTTATTAAACATCTCCGTAACGCTATCACGGTTACCAAATAACCCTGTGACGAAACGCGCCGCTCTTCTTTGGATCTTCTCTATCTCCTCCGTCAAACCGATCTGGTACGGATCCCACACTGATGAGCAATACTCAAGTATAGGTCGAACAAGTGTTTTGTAAGCCACCTCCTTTGTCGATGGACTACATTTTCTAAGGACTCTCCCCATGAATCTCAACCTGGTACCCGCCTTACCAACAATTACTTTTATATGATCATTCCACTTCAAATCGTTCCGCACGCATACTCCCAGATATTTTACAGAAGTACCTGCTACCAGTGTTTGTTCCGCTATCATATAATCATACAATAAAGGATCCTTCTTTCTATGTATTCGCAATACGTTACATTTGTCTATGTTAAGGGTCAGTTGCCACTCCCTTCACCAAGTGCCTATCTGCTGCAGATCTTCCTGCATTTCGCTACAATTTTCTAATGCTGCAACTTCTCTGTGTACTACAGCATCATCCGCGAAAAGCCGCATTGTAATGTTCTGCTTTATAATACTGATGTTACTTTCATTTTTCTTTTAAATTGCTGTGGCACCTTTGCTATTTTCATAAATTTTACTTGTTAATAAACAGTCATAAATTTTCCTGTGATCAGTTGGTTCTTGCAATGAGCAAATACTGGTCAACTCCATAAGGGTAACAACCAGAAATTGTTTTCATATTAATGACACAGGGACCATTGTTTTACTTGCTGACCGAATTAGGTCTACACTGTCTTTTAAATAGGTGTCACAGATTGTTTTTTTTTTTCTCTTTGAAATTGGTAGATCCTAAAGATGTGTTGAAATTATTGTCTTTTAGCAAGTAGCTGGTGACCTTTTGCCTTTTCTTTACATTTTTGGTTTAAGTTGGGTGTGAGAAGCCTGCTTGGGAATGTCCTAGCATGGCCAGAAAATTCCCTGCACAGTCTTTTTCCGGAGCGTTGGTGTTATGAAAGGTCTCTGTTGGATTCCTTTCATATAAATTTCTTAAATCTGTCGTCATTTACGGCATAAATTCCTCTTCTACATTTACTGTGGTGCTTCTGACTATCTGGGAGGAGACTGAGCAGTGAAATGTGTTACTTTTACACATAAACAAGAACGATCTGTCACACTACTACACTTTAAAACACAGTTTATATGTAATTCATGTCACACACTCTCATACGGAACCTACATCCGCTTTCTTTTATATACTGTATATGATAAGATACTGTCATCCCCCTTCCCTTCTGTCTGAGAGGAAGAATGAGCAAATGTATTTCTAGTTGCATGTTTGATGGTAGCAGACAAGCCTGTCTGCTAGAGAACAGTAGGATCAACGTCGGAACAGGTAGCTACGCTTTCTAAAAGCTGACAGGTTTCTATTCTTAGTATGGTCCTGTCTGTCGCTTGTCATGTTGTATAGGAAGCTGCCTCTCTGGTCACTTCCGTTTGTATCTGTTAAACACGCTCGGTAGGAGCCCAGGTCAGTCTGTCTGTGACGAGTGCCTGAAGTGGTAAGATCTTCGCCAAGCGCGTGTCTGCTAAGTCCGTAAGACAATGGATTTCTTAAGTTCAGCCTTACTGAAAATTTAATCACCTTTATTTCAGGTTTAGCTCTAAAATATCTAATGGTATCTTAAATTGCAACGCAGTGTAATTCGAGTGTGAAGCTCAGAATTTCTTCTGGTAGTTGCTTTGTCACTACTTTGTGAGTAAAGTGGAACCACGTGTTGATCAGTAACTCTAACTAAGATCATCAATCTTAAATGCGAATGTGTGTGAGACTATAACGTCTCTTCTTGACAATATTTTTCAATACGGCAAGTTTTCTTTATGTTCAACCCACGTGGGGTGTACTTTGTGAGACCAGTACCACGTGCTTATACAATTGTTTGACCCATCAGGTTAATAGTAAGACGATAGTAACCAGTTCGGGGTTTTTCTTGTGTGAATTGCGTTTCGATGTAATTTATTTTAATTATCAAAATTATTGTGCAGTTACACTCTTTGTGTAAACCAAGTTGACCACGTGAAGCATGTGGTGTAAGCATCAAAGTAGCCCTCAGCTATTCTTTTCGGGAAGATTTCACAGAGAGTTAGTATGAATTTAGTATACCAGTGTGTGGTAATTTCATGACGGACAGGATTGCACTACCAACGTAACATCTTTGGGTGAAAATTGAATCGGTTGGTTGTGGTTAATTTCCTCTTGGATATGTTTGAATGTTCTTCGTGTGTTATTTTATGAATGCAGTGTTGTATGTAGTCTCCCAATCTTGGCTTCCTATTTGATGTGTTCCATAAGATTACAAACTCACATTTTCACATTCCTAAATAAGGCACTAGTTTAGTTATGAATCAAGTTTGATACGCTGAAATTTTAACAGAACAATGATCAAATTTAAAATAAATGTCCAAATATAAACTGATTTATTTCTTTTTATTTAAATTGTCTTTTTATATATATATCACTGGTTATCGTAAGATGAGTACTAAAAGATTATAATTAATGTTAGTCTGGTTGGGAATTTGGTAAGCTAGACTGGATACCTGGTGAAACAGTTGTGCAGTAATGCAAGGTTAACTTGCTCAGATAGCTCACAGCTTTTAACCCACTTTCATGGTCCTGAATATCAGCACTAATTTCACAACAAATTAAAGCAACAACATTACAATAGTGACTTTTATGTATTACTTAACATTTCATCATTTCAAATAAAATACGAAAACGTGAAGAAAATCATTTTTTACATTTGAAATATACTGATGAAAGTAGTTCTTTTAGAGATACTTTACTCTGTCAAACCTCTAAACTAGGTACGTAGACTGAAGGATTTTTGGCTATTATCTCACAAAGTCATCAAAGTATCAGAGGTTGGGGGAGAGCTAGCCATTTGACAAAACATTTTCTATCCTCACTTCTGAACGATTTATCACTATCCCATGGTAGGGTTGGAGACCTGTATTAAGGAGTAGGAGGTGTGTTTCAGCCTCATATAATTTAATACTCTGTTAACTATGAGGCAGTTCTCTGTGAGGTGCTGAAGTACAGAAGATAAGAGGCTGGAAACTCAGTCTGTGGGATTAACTAAGTGGAAGGTGTTCGATAGTGAACGGTTTGCACTTTTTGAAAGTGTATTTTATTTTTTCCTATTAAATTTTAGAATCTTTAAATGCACAATACCAAACAGCCAACGCAGTGTGGTGACCGTCTAGAGAAAAAGAATATTAACGAATTTCATAAAGATAAGTATCAAAAAGATGAATTTTGTTGGATTTATACAGAATCTGTATCAAGACATCATAAAATTAAAGTTATGTGTGAATTTGGTAAAACTGTAAATAAGTTTTATCTCAAAAAACATATAGAAAGAACAGATCATAAAAATCTTATGGCTGCTCAAGAAGAAAGAATTGGAAAGGAATAGATTTCTTAGATTCACCATAATTCCTTTAATTATTTTCTTACATTCACCTTTTACAAAAAAATTTCAAATTTTATTTTCTTACATTCACCTTTTGTATGAAAAAATAATTATTTTTCAAAATTGGTGGACGTGATACAAAAAATATTCATTTTTATTAATGTTTCTAAGTAATTTAAATGAAGATTGGATTTTAGTAGATCCTTTTGGTAGGCTCCATTTTCTAGTGAACGAATGTAGTGTGCCAGAACATACTAAATGGATCTACTCCAATGTGGCGGCTCCAGTGTAATGAATGAATAAACGCCCCTCCACAAGAAGCTATCTGTCTGCACACATATCTGCACAAATGTCTGTACATGCAGTAGATAGCTACATGTATCGAATGTTCAAACAACACAAGTTCCACTCTACTGCTCACCCACCATCTCTCGATGTAGAAAAACAAAATCAGTAGCAAGCAACTACAGCAAGCCTGGCCAAGATTTGCCCTTCTGGAACACACTCATCCTCTGTGTGCGCAATCAACATCACTCAGCATTATGGCTTCTCTCACCACTGCCTTATTCTGAGTAGGTGTGTGAATGAGACAGCTATATGCTAAAGGCAGCAAATGCAGGAAACTTATGAGATGTGTTTGCAGCACAGTGAAACTAAGAGGTGATAACTGCAACATACTTTTATAAACAGGATTTTATATTTGGTGTTTATTATTAACTTTTCATTCTTTGCCAAAGCAATAAGTTTTTTTACTTCAGTAAAGAGATACACTAGATACTGCTATATGGTGAGCAGAAATACAAAAAGCTTTGGATACGGGTATTCAGCACTAAGTTAGGAATTTTATACATTTATACACATTTAGATTTGAGAATATGTAATACATCTGGTCCTATGGTTTGTGATGCAGTCAAACACGTGGAGTTTTGCAGATTAAAATCTGTTAAACTCAAATGTTGGTGGGACTTTGTCAGTTTCATAACAGAAAAAGAAACATTTCCACACCTGTGTTGAGCCAAATACTGAAATAATTGTAGTGAATTGTCTGTGCAGTCCAGGATATTGCTCTTGGACTAATATTTTGTAATAGTCTTGTAAATGTCTGACTGAACAAACAAGTCGTTGAGCTAGGTATGCCTATCAGCTCCAACTGGAAGTAATGAGGTGCAGTAGCAGCCAAAAGTAAGAACAGTCTGACAGATGAATCTAAATCCTTCTTCATTCGTGAAATGCTTTAGAATCTCTTTGAGAATTCATGATGAAATATTTCAATTACTGAAATGTAGTCAGTCATGCCTGGTCCACAAGTGACTCCCTTGACTTATGGGAATGGTCCACGCCATGAACTTGAAGCTATTTTTTTCATATCATTACCTTTCGTTTGACACCATTAATCTCGTCCACCATACCTGTTACCAAGTAATTCTCCTCTTGCATTAAGATACTTAATGAATTCAAATAATTGATGATCTCAACCATAAAAGATTTTGTCATTACTTTACTTACTGTTAGCTCAGGTCTTTCCCAACTGGTTGCCCTCAAATCAGCCAGCATTTACTGTCGTTCATCAGAAGACAAGAAAATCGAACTGATTTTCTGGCGGGTGTTGTAACAACGTTCAGTGACTATTTTTCCAGATAATAATAGTTCAATGCCTTATTAAGCACTTTGCATGGTCCTTAAATGATATGAAAATTAAAATAATTCCCATATGGCGCTGAGCAATGTATCTTCTACACTTTCTCTTTTTTTGACAAGGGCATAGACACCATAGTATTTCTAGTGCAGAATGAAAATCTAATTTGACGCAAGCAATATTCTTAGCAAAATGCTTGGTGTCTGACAAGGTGAATGCTTTGTTCTAGTGGCGTCCAGCAGCAGCCCTCACTTCCCTCTTCCTCCTGAGCTCTCATGCCCACTTTCCACTGTGCCCAGAACGCTAGGCAGGAGTGCAGCACTCGAGACTGCTGTTTGCCGATGCCTGGACTACACTCGTACAACCACCTCAAAGCCTATTTCATTTATTAAGAAATGGAGGAAATTCTATCATGTTCTTTGTTTGCAACTTATGTTGTAATAAACAGAAACCAAACAAAATGACAGAAAAAGAAAGGTAGATAAAAATGGTCCACACAGTGGCTGCTAAGGCAAACGTAATTTTCATACACAAATTTACTTCATGAGTTGTAGAATGAACTTAGGGACTGGCGTATTTATTTGATGATGAATTTAGAAATGTATAATTATCTTTCGACACTCATAACACACAGTATAATATGGAAAAAGAAACTTTTATCACGAGAGCAATTTCTTCACATGGGCAGCTGAAGG
This sequence comes from Schistocerca americana, assembly GCF_021461395.2. Lineage (NCBI taxonomy): Eukaryota > Metazoa > Arthropoda > Insecta > Orthoptera > Acrididae > Schistocerca > Schistocerca americana. The sequence continues at coordinate 715,059,148 of NC_060130.1, forward strand.
TGATTAAGAGTCGTAGCAATAGTAGGTTACAAGGATCTAGAAAAATGATAAAGGAAATGTTAATAACTACCAACCTGTTTCATTACTGACATCATTCTCCAAAATGTTTGAGATCATGATTATTCCAGAATAGTCTCTAGGCTTATTAGCAACAGTATCCTTAGCAAATTGCAGTTTGGGTTTCAGAAGGGATGCAATAATGAGAATGGCATTTACATGTTCACTTACCAGATTTTACAAGCATTAAATAATAAAATAGGGATGGTGGTATTTTCTGCGACATATCTAAGTCCATTGACTGTGTGAATCACAGTATTCTTCTATATATATTGACGTTTTATGTTTATGACGTTTCTAGTATAGGCAACCGATGGATAATGTCCTATCTAACGAAAATATCCAGAAACTTGTACTTAGTATTTCAAACTATGTAGTCTAGGGACATAATTCTTACTGTGAAGAAATCATGTATAGCGTTTTCCAAGGTTAAGTCTTTCACCCACTACTGTTCCTAATATATGTTAACGATATGCCATCTGATACACAAAAAGCAGAATTAGTTATTTTTGCAGATGATACTAATATTGTAGTCAATCCAACCATACATACAGAAACAGAAGAAATGGTAGAAAGGTCTTAAAAATATCAGTGGCAGGTTTTCTGTGGATGGTCTCACCCTCAGTTTTATGAAGGCATATCATATTCAGTTCTCCACATCTAGGGATACTACACAAATGACAAGTGTGACACATGGTGAGGAAATAATAAATAGGGTGGAAAGTTTAAAATTCTTAGTGATCCATATTGATTAGAATTTAAATTGGAAAAAACACATTTTGGAGCTCCTAAAACATCTGAATTCAGCCAAATTTGCGCTTAGAATCATTGAAAATCTTAGGGAGAGACAAATCACTAAGTTTACATATTTTGCATATTTTCATTCAATAATGTCATATGGAATAAAGTTCAGGGTTAAGTCATCTTCAAGAAAGGACGTCTTCAATGTGCAAAAACGAGCTGTAAGAATAATATGTGGTGCTCACCCATAATCATCTTGTAGACATCTGTTTAAGGAGTTGGGCATTCTGACTACTGCTTCAAAGTTATATTTATTCCCTCATGAAGTTTTTGTAAATCATCCACTACAGTTCAAAAAAAATAATGATGTGCATAATTACTACATCAGAGGGAAAAATGACATTCATTACTCCAGATTAAGAGCGTCTTTAGCACAAAAAGGGGTGCACAATGTTCCAACAAAGATTTTTGCTTACTTAGCCAGTGATATAAAAGGTCTGACAGCAAAGTAAAATCTGAAACAAGCTGCGAACGTTTCTGCTTGACTATTACTTGTATTCTATATTATTTCTATTACTGTAATGTGTAAAAGGTAGTGGATATATCTTTTTCTTTCTGTAGTAAAAAAATTTAAAAGACCTGGAAATGTTCAGAATGTAGCTGTTTGTACAAATTAATTTGGTATGTGAATGTAAAATGACTCATTCCACATCATTATGATCTATCACGCAAAATGATCCATGGAACATATAACTAACTAAGAATTTGCTACTCCAATTTCGAAACAAGGAGTGAATAAAATCGTACTCAGCGCATTTAAGTTATTTGTTCTGTCCTGAAGGCCGACATCATACAGGCAAATAAATTGTGAGAAATTAACAGATCATGTTTTTACTATTTCAGATGTGTTTGAGACAGTGTATTCTCAGAAGTTATATAAGTGGCCAATGACCTATTGTTCAGTTTGTTTCTAAGTCGATGTTTTCAATTCCCTGCCTGTAATCTACCAGTAACTTTTGCACCAGACTCTAAAAATTTCATTCTGAACTCTAGACAGGGATTCATAGTATATCTCGAAAGTCTTACTCGTAGGGTTATGTTGGTAAATTCGAGAGTTCACCTCAAAATCACCAGATTAGGAAGTAAAACAAATGTAGTAATAACCATGTTTCTGAGGGCGCTGTTCCAAGCTCTTCCATTATCAGTTTAATACGATATTTATTTAGGACGAGTAGAGCCAGTTTTTTCCTACACCATCACAACAGTTAAGCCATAGGACAGTAATACACTAGATTGTCACTAATCCAGCCCTCAGTAGTCTGGCCTCTCAGTACTACGGCACACATCCAAAAACACGTGCACAGTGAATTATCGTGTGCAACAATGTTAGTTATATAATGCTTTATATACTGTATTTGAAATTGTAGCTGTCTTTACAGTTTGGAATCATGTCTTCTGAAAGGAAACACATTATGCTACACCTCAAGCAGAAATTCGAAATTTTATATAAGTTAAATCGAGGTTCTTCGCAGAAAGCCATTGCTGCTGAGTTCAATGTTGGACAAGCAACTATTTATGACATCTAAAAGAAAGAAGATGTTATTCAACAGTACTCAACACAAATGGATAGTGAGTTGAGAAAACATAAGCTTATGTGAAAGAGTGAGAATGAAGAACTGGACATAGCTGTTTATAGATGGTTCATACAAGAATGCAGTAAAGGAATTCCAGTCAGTGGCCAATTATAAAGGAAAAAGAAGCTGCATTTAACAAACAACTTGGCAGTAGTAACTTGTTTGCAGCGAGCGAAGGTTTACTATCAACCTGGAGAAATCGACATGGCATTCAGCATGTGACAGTCACTGGGGAAAGTCGCTCAGCTAATGATACGGATACTGATGAATGGTTCAAATGCTTCAAAATGATTCAAATGGCTTTGAGCACTATGGGACTCAACTTTCGAAGGTCATCAGTCCCCTAGAACTTAGAACTACTTAAACCTAACTAACCTAAGGACATCACACACATCCATGCCCGAGGCAGGATTCGAACCTGCGACCGTAGCAGTCCCGCGGTTCCGGACTGAGCGCCTAGAACCGCTAGACCACCGCGACCGACTACTGATGAGTTTGTAAGCAAGATAAGGAAAATAATAGAGGAAGAAGATTTAACTGCTGATGCCTTGTATAATGTTGATGAATCAGGACTCTCTTACAAGATGTTTCCTTCAAAAATATTAGCTGCTAAGAATGCGAGGGGAAGCTCATGGTTAAAAATAACAGAAACAGTGCAGATCATTAATGGCGTCTTGTAATGCAAATGGGAGTCATAAACTACCGGTTCTGGTGACTGGAAAATCCCAACACCCATGTTGTTTTCAACACATTGACAAAAATACTCTACCAGTGTAGTGTTGCGCTCAGAAGAAAGTGTGGATGAACAGACAAATATTCTCTCGGTGGTTCCATAAAACGTTTGTACCAGCAATGAGAAAAGAGCTAAAGATGAAAAAGCTTCCACTGAAAGCTATCCTTATAATTGACAATGCTCCCAGTCATCATTCAGATGTTTCTCTAAAGTCTGATGGTATACAATCACTCTTTCTCCCACCCAATGTGACAGCCTTAATTCACCCCAAGGACCAGGGAATTTTGGAAACAATTAAACATCATTATCGACATTCACTTCTCGTCTACTTGCTGAACGAAAGTAAAAACGACTCTATCGAGACTATGCTGAAGGTGTGGAAAGAAATTAACATACGTGATGTTGCTTTCCAAGAAACTGAAGCATAGGATAAAGTGGAGAGCGCTACCATAATGAAGAGCTGGAGAGAATTGTGGCCATCCATTGATACCGAGTTGGATCCAGTAGTAATGGACAGCGATGAGCCAGTCAATTAGGAATTATCAATTACTTTGTACCCTGGCATGTTCCACAACCTTCCAGAAGGAGAAGAATTTGATGGTGAAAATGTTACTAAGTGGCTGAATGTGGAAAATTGTGATATGGACCAAACTTTAACAAATGAAGGGATAATTAAAAGCGTCAAGAAAGTAATAATGAAAGTGATGAAGAAGAGGACACAGGAGGAGAGAGCATGAAGATTTCTTACACTGCTGGTGCTGAAGCTGCCGAGGTCTTCCTGGAATACATTATGCAACAACCAGATACATGCAGTACCAATGTAATGCTTGTAAAGCGGTTGCGTGATAAAGCATGCTACCATCCCGTATCATAATTGCAACAGTTAAAAATTAGTGACATGTTTCATAGTGAGTGATACGACTGTATAATTATTTAGGGTATACACTCAAGTACTAAGTTTTCTTTGAAAATTAATGTATTTTTGGATTTAATAAAGTATATACCCTATGTTATAAAATTGTATCCTTCGGTTTTTTAAAGTACAGCACATTATATACCCTATGTTTTCAAAATAAATAAAAAACAAAATAAATAAATATAATAAATTTCAGACACTGAATAATACTGCTCCTCTGCTAATCCGGCACTCATATGTGCCAGGAATGGCCGGATTAGCGACAGTCGAATGTAAGTGTAAGTATGCTAACAATCTCCCAGCACCAGATCAAATAGACTTCATTACTTTTCACAGCTCTTTGCGATAACCACTCCACAACGAATTTTATTTATTATGCACTGTTTTCTTGTTTACAATGGGGTTGAAAATTATAAGTAGTTGCCTTCTTATCCATATCATCGTATTGCTTGCTTTTAATTTTCCACAAACATGTGTGGTCCTACACATTTTGATAAATTCGACAATGAATTTTATACAACACTGACATATAACTGCCATTTTTAAATTCATTCAGCACCCACAGACGAGAAACACCTGACTGAACAAATAGCTGACTCAAACACGCTTTGTCATTAGATTTGCGGCGATCTCCAGTCCACACATTCCAAATTGTCTGTGCAGACGTGATATGAACCCACTGATTTCAGCAACTTCACTCATACTTATCTGCGCAACTCTCCTGTTCACACATAACGATCTGTCTTCTCATTATGTGCGCAGCCATTTGTGCAAACAGATCGTTGTGTGTGAAGTCTGAACCATGGACTTAAAACATTTCATAAATTTTCCGATGAGCCCTGCACCGTATGTCAAGTTATTAGCACTGATATGAGATAAAACAGACAAGCAAATTACGCTGACGAGACAAGCAATCGCAGTCGACGAGATATAGGAGTAACTTCGAGGTTTCTGGCGACAGCCAGCTCATTTTAACGCTCGAAGTTTAGTTCCGTAATATGAGCTATCACAACTAGTAAAATTCTGTGGAAATCTGTGAACCATATATATCTGCCTGGCAAGGACCTACACAGCAAACTAATGTAAAGCAGTTTTTTATGCTTTGTGATAATTTGATGAAACTGACGTGTATTTCACAGACGTCTTACAAATCATTGCAGATATATAATGTACTTTTCGAAATGGGAGAGTTTTTCCAAACTGCTATGTAATGCACCAATCTATACTACATTTTCAAATTAACCATATAAACTGTGCCATGGGGAATCCGCTGTTAACCATCTTAAAGTGGTATATATTCAGTGATTACCATTGCATAGGCCTATTAAAATTCTGTTGACTTAAGACTCTTTAAAAACCGAATCTGAGGTATGACCTACACAAGGGCTTATTCAAAGATAAACAATGCACACTGACGCCACATGGCTGGTTCCTTGCAGCTCTGTCAACGTCTGAATATAATACTTGACCTCACATGTACAGTGTGTACTGACATTACTGAGAATATTTGGAGTTCCGTCAATACAGCTTGTCAGTATTTCTAATATTGCAAGTACATCAATACAAGCTCTCAGATGTTCAGTACATTGAGAGTTTGACAATATTATTGTGTGAGGGCCCCTTAAGGACAGATGTAGGGCAAAATGCATTCTTGATCTTAAGCAAAAGTATCTCCAAAAATTTTACAGATAAAATAGTAAAACTTGAGACTATTATGTACAACACAATGCTTGATATTGTGTGCAACTTAGTTTGAAAATGCCCATTGATATACGTTTTATAAAGTTTTGAATTTTTAATTACTATTGTTTTTATGATGTACCTTTCCTTGTAAAGTAATCCAGAAATAAAACTCGAATTTTACAGCTTACATCTGCATAAGAGGCTAATGAAACGTGTGGAACAGATTTCTGTTTAAGGTCATTACTGCTTTGAAATTAATTTTTCAGTTTTGTGTTACCCAGGACTGCTCTATTTTTCTCAAATTTTAAAGAAGAACTTTTCTCAGAGAAAAGATAAGGGAAAAGTGCTGCACAGGATTATTCAGTAAGTGATTCTTAGGAACTATGCCAAATTTCAGGAAGTTAGCTTTCATAGTTCCTGAGAAAAAGTACATTATATTTCAGAAAAGTCAGCTTACACCAATCCGCATTGAAAGATTTTATTTAAATTTTTGACAGTGTTGCTATAGCTCTAATGAATAATGCTGTACATATCCATAATCTTTATTTTATTATCTTCTTTGTCTTCCTGGAGTAGTCTCTTCCTCTGCCTTCTTTGCCTAGGCTACTTTTGCATTTTTTCTCCTGCTGCCTGAGCTTTTTCCCGTTAAGCTTCATCAATGCTTCTATCTTCAATGTGAATGCACGTGGATGGAAGCCTAGTCTCTGCAGGCACTGAAGACTACCTACAGTTCCACTACTGAACACTAGACAGGCATCACATGCAGCTGTCTTCACAGAAATTGAGGACACAAATAGTGTTTTTGGACAATGCATCCATATAAGGTCATTGTAGCTCTCATTTTTATTCTTTATTTTTCCACGTACACATTTTTTCAGCAGTTCAGGATTGGCTAGGTACCTGAAAGTTCGTTTTGTAACACCTAAAACAGTAAGTGGGAATCTGTGTTTATGGGTGTATGAAATGTTGAGTGTGGTGTCACCGCCAGACACCACACTTGCTAGCTGGTAGTTTTAAATCGGCCGCGGTCCATTAGTACATGTCGGACCCGCGTGTCGCCACTGTGTGATTGCAGACCGAGCGCCACCACAAGGCAGGTCTCGAGATACGGACCAGCACTCGCCCCAGTTGTACGGACGACTTTGCTAGCGACTACACTGACGAAGCCTCGCTCCTTTGCCGAGCAGATAGTTAGAATACCCTTCAGCTAAGTCAATGGCTACGACCTAGCAAGGCGCCATTAGTAGTTTATTGCCTGAAGCTACAGAGTCTCACTTGTATCGTCAATAGCGATGTACAACAAGGATGGATTAAAGATAAGTATTCCAAAAGCTACGTACTTTTCTTTATAGCATTCATTACGTATCCTGTTTCAGACCTCACGCCATCCTTCCTGTGTTTATAGCGTGCATTGCGGTCCCCTCAAATCACACTGTGTCGGCACTTCTGTCGACACATCATTGAGGACTGTCATCTGTGGAAAGTTTGTGAAAGAATATTGCCCACATGGATTGCTGCATTGTTTTCCCACTATGTAAGTTATCCTCGATAGCTTTTTCATAATATATTTGTAAACTGTGAATTTCCTTGTCTATCAGTCTGTTAACACCTCGCAGTGGCTTTCCCTCTTCTAATTTATTGCCTTTCATTTCTTTCTGTAATCTAAGAAGTCTACCTCCCATTCGCTTTCAAACATGCCCCGCACATTCCAGGTGTGCAACTTTGTCGGTCATAAGGATCGCTCTCTAAAAAAGTCTTAAGAGCACTGGAATCTCCAGGAATCTTCATCACCTGGATACTTCACATACCTAACACGATGTTCAACTGCCCTTTGGAATATTAGTTTCATTGTAGTTGCTTCCATCCCACCACTTGACCCCTGGTAACTCTTGCTGCACACTTCCTTGTGTTCCTGTTGTCACCTTTCTTCTGCACTGCCATCATTGTTCTTTCTTGTGTCATGCTCAGAGCAATATTTGCTCATTACTTGGAAGTCTAAGACTTTTTCTCTGTATCCCCACTGATGACAGATGATACACCATGAAGTGATGTATGACCCCTCTTCATCCAGGTTCCATCACAACATACACACAGACCTGTCTTCACTACACAGTGTCCTTCTTCCCCTTCACTGTTAATATCCATAGGCTCCTCAACAGCTACTTTCATGTCCTCCTTGCAATCAACTTCAAGAGCACTGAGGAATGTTCTGTTGTAATCACTGAATATAGTCACTGTTGTTGGCATGTTCATCAAGCCACAAAACAATTTTGTGCCTTCTCTGCCTACACCTAAGCATCTCATGGCGTAACACAATCTTGTATTTGCCTCATACATCTTCCTGTGGAGAGCAGAAGTCTTGAACTGAACATATATTTACAAATTACACCAAATATGTATCTTACTTACAATACCAAATCCGTCACTGTCATCACATAGTCTAAGGCCCTTTGACCCAAAATAACCACATGCACATGAAACATTAATCATATGGGCAAGTATTTCTAAGTCAGTTAACCTAAATCCAATGGAAAACACATCTTTGGCTTGTACACAGCATCATCAATTCCTTTGCTAATTCTTCGGTGAATTCAGTAACTTTGTCAAAAATTGTTCGTCGTCCTTAGGAGAACCATCCTTACCCTGTTATTTCAATTTCCTGTACCTTTTGCACTTGAAATTCGATATTTCCTAACTATTTTTGAATATGCGTCCACTGTTACTACCCATTTCGTGCAAAATAGGTTGACATATGCAAAACTAAGAACTGTAATAAATTTGTAGCACGTAATACTAAACAAAAAAAAACCTTGTAAACAAATGAACAAGCAAAGATAATCTTTCTCACAGCCCTCTAGACTCATCTGCAGCTCGTTTCGATTGTGTGAACGAAAAGTAACAAAAAAAATTTATAGTGTAGAGGAGGTGTGGATCACAGCATAGAAAGAGGGGGCGTGGCAGGCGCAAGAGCGCGAACAAACGTTTTGAAAAGATGTTTCTAGCCAGAAGTCTATTATGAAACTTTGCAATATTATTCTAAAGAATCAGTCTAACAATTTATGCAAGGAAAAAAATTCGAATTTGTTCCCAGTTTTACCCTACATCTTCTCTTAAGTACATCTGGACGTACCTTATTTGTGTACACATCAAGGGAGGTACCATGGCTGCGATCCTTTCAAAGATATACTTTGTTTTTCTTGTTCCATCAAAGTTTTTCATCTAGAAATCATTTTGTGGCAAACGCTGTGTAGCATATTTAAGCGTAATAGAATCTGAAAAAACACTGTGTGAAGTGTGTGGTAAGACTTTTAAGCTCAGGGAGACTTTCAACAGCCATATAAGGCGTTGCAATCAGATGGAAGTATATTTAAATTTGGATAGAGGGATGTGTAACATTTGTTAAAAAATATTTTGGAGCATAGCCGCATCTGACCGCGGGTAGAAATTCATTGGTAATAAGATGATTTTGTATGTGTTTCACCAGAATTTAAATTACTTGCGTATTGTTGAAACTGATCACCTCAGTCTTCCCTTGTGTAGCACTTACGCAATTCATTTGCTTCAGAACTGTTTTACAAAATACGAAATGTAAAGTTGGACTCAGGTGCATAAAGATGTTAACAAATATACATTACAATATTTTACAATTAATTCTGACACATACTCCACTGTTTCGTTCGCAAAGCCTGCTTTAACAATTGCTGTACACTATAAAGTATCTGGAACAGTGACAAAATACAGCTGCTGCAGGAACATTATTATTTCACGACATTTCATTTGCATCTGTGCTTTATTAGAAGTTTTTGTATGCAAAATATAACTACCTTCTAAATATGATTCTCTTCATTCTATAGACAGGCTCAACAATGTTGCAGCTCATATATTGAAGAGCTCAATCTCTCCATCCATTTTATTCTCTATCAGTGGTTGTAATGTGTGTCCATACATTGTATTAATGTGTTACTTGTTAATTTGTTTCACTCCAAGCTGTTAACTAATAAGGATAACGAAACCCTGCAGATATTTTTAAATACACAATTGTGTGCAATAATGTAGGAAGGGAATAGTAAATGTATTTAGCACAATTTACTTATACAACGTATTTGGTAGCCTTATTGAATTGTTTACTGTCTTTTCTCTGCTTCAAGGTCTCTTGCACAGAATGTGGTATTTTGTGTGCTGTTCCATGCAAGACCTAAGAAGCATGGAATAAATATTGAAATAGAGAAAATGAATTTTAATTCCATACAATCTAAGGAAATATGTGGCAATTTAAGCAGTACTACTTTCCAAGAGGATATACATATAAAGTTTTTAAGTTTGCTGTTACTCATTTTTTATTTTCAGACTCCGTTCAGTGGAAAGGGAAATGTAAGCTAAAAAAAGTTTCATTCTTAACGAAAGGTGGTGGACAAGCAGACAGAGGGACGGCTACAAATTATTATTCCTACCATCCTTCAGGAAATGCCAGGAAATCAAGTTTCAGCGAACGTTTAAGAGAACCTTTAGTCAAAATTGGTCACAACTGTCCTGCATCTTTAGCAGTCAAGAATAAACCATAAGACAAAGTCAGTGTGCAGTTCTACGCAACTCATACAGGTCACAGCATCACTCTAGGTTGGCTGTGTCTTACTACTGCTGATAGGGCAATAGTTGCGGATCTAATTGTAACTGGACTATCAGAAGCTGCAGTTTTAAAGAAAATAAGAGATAGTGCTCATGAAAGTGACTTCAAACGTGTGCATATGTTAGAAATGGGTAATATAAGCTGGACACTTCGTGTTTTCCTGATAATAATGTAATTAGAGTAGAACTTTGGGTCCAGCACCAGCAGCTGGAGCAGACTCGTCAGTAATTTTTTATGAATTGCACACAGCATGAGCATTTATTGCAAAGTGATTTCATGAAAGTCCTGATGACGCCATTTCAGTTGGAGAAAGCAAGAAAGTTCCTTTCACAGAAAGTATTAACAGACAGAACAGATGGAACGAATAAATATGATTTTCATTTACCTACACTCATGACTGTAGACGAATTTGGTGTAGAATGCCCGTTGGCTTACTGTATGAGCACTAGTTTGGACATGTCATCAATGGCAGTTTCCTTAAGGGCAGTTAAGCAACGTATGGCAACATAAAATCACATGTGAATAACTGAGTTTTATTTAATGGGTAATAGTTACATTTTGAACCCCTTTCCATTTTCCAGTATGGTGTGGATGTAAACATTAGGCTTCGCTACCAGTACGTTTTTCACCGTAAACTTTACTTGGCTTTTTGTTTTGTTTTCATGTCGGATGACTGCAGCAATTACTACATTGCTTGGTGTACAGTAATTGGCCTAAGCGACCAGAGAGTACTGTGCACGTGGTATGTGTGCCTGTCATATAGGCGAATCATTAGAAGCAAAGCAAAAGGGGTATGTTGAAGTGCAGTATTTTCAAAGCTGTTAAAACCTTACAACAGCAAAAAGACTTAATGGAAAATTTCATTAGGCAGTGTGCAGTGGACCGAGGCACCAAGACGTTTGGGGTTTATTTTGAAAACGAATTTGTTGGGAGCACAGAAATGTGGCCCTTCTGCTATAGGTGGGGGTTGGCCTCAACACAATTATGCGTTTAGAAGCTTTTCATGGGGGTTTGCAGCATTGCTGTTTTGCATCAAAAGTGAACTATAGAATTGATAGGTGTATTAAGGCTCTACTACTAAGAACGAGGGACTTGTTACTTGACAGGCTAATAAGGCTTGGTATGGAGGTTTTGACATCGGGCTATATTTCAAAAATAACTTGCAGCCCTAGGAGGGCATGATACCATGTTGAAGCTGCGAAGTGGGAGGTGCAATCATCTTCATCTACATCTACATCTACATCCATACTCCGCAAGCCACCTGACGAAGTGTGGCGGAGGGTACCTTGAGTACCTCTATCGGTTCTCCCTTCTATTCCAGTCTCGTATTGTTCGTGGAAAGAAGGATTGTCGGTATGCCTCTGTGTGGGCTCTAATCTCTCTGATTTTATCCTCATCGTCTCTTCGCGAGATATACGTAGGAGGGAGCAATATACTGCTTGACTCTTCGGTGAAGGTATGTTCTCGAAACTTCAACAAAAGCCCGTACCGAGCTACTGAGCGTCTCTCCTGCAGAGTCTTCCACTGCAGTTTATCTATCATCTCCGTAACGCTTTCGCGATTACTAAATGATCCTGTAACGAAGCGCGCTGCTCTCCATTGGATCTTCTCTATATCTTCTATCAACCCTATCTGGTACGGATCCCACACTGCTGAGCAGTATTCAAGCAGTGGGCGAACAAGCGTACTGTAACCTACTTCCTTTGTTTTCGGATTGCATTTCCTTAGGATTCTTCCAATGAATCTCAGTCTGGCATCTGCTTTACCGACGATCAACATTATATGATCATTCCATTTTAAATCACTCCTAATACGTACTCCCAGATAATTTATGGTATTAACTGCTTCCAGTTGCTGACCTGCTATTTTGTAGCTAAATGATAAAGGATCTATCTTTCTATGTATTCGCAGCACATTACACTTGTCTATATTGAGATTCAATTGCCATTCCCTGCACCATGCGTCAATTCGCTGCAGATCCTCCTGCATTTCAGTACAATTTTCCATTGTTACAACCTCTCGATACACCACAGCATCATCTGCAAAAAGCCTCAGTGAACTTCCGATGTCATCCACAAGGTCATTTATGTATATTGTGAATAGCAACGGTCCTATGACACTCCCCTGCGGCACACCTGAAATTACTCTTACTTCGGAAGACTTCTCTCCATTGAGAATGACATGCTGCGTCCTGTTATCTAGGAACTCCTCAATCCAATCACACAATTGGTCTGATAGTCCATATGCTCTTACTTTGTTCATTAAACGACTGTGGGGAACGGTATCGAACGCCTTGCGGAAGTCAAGAAACATGGCATCTACCTGTGAACCCGTGTCTATGGCCCTCTGAGTCTCGTGGACGAATAGCGCGAGCTGGGTTTCACATGACCGTCTTTTTCGAAACCCATGCTGATTCCTACAGAGTAGATTTCTAGTCTCCAGAAAAGTCATTATACTCGAACACAATACGTGTTCCAAAACTCTACAACTGATCGACGTTAGAGATATAGGTCTATAGTTCTGCACATCTGCTCGACGTCCCTTCTTGAAAACGGGGATGACCTGTGCCCTTTTCCAATCCTTTGGAACGCTACGCTCTTCTAGAGACCTACGGTACACCGCTGCAAGAAGGGGGGCAAGTTCCTTCACGTACTCTGTGTAAAATTGAACTGGTATCCCATCAGGTCCAGAGGCCTTTCCTCTTTTGAGCGATTTTAATTGTTTCTCTATCCCTCTGTCGTCTATATCGATATCTACCATTTTGTCATCTGTGCGACAATCTAGAGAAGGAACTACAGTGCAATCTTCCTCTGTGAAACAACTTTGGAAAAAGACATTTAGTATTTCGGCCTTTAGTCTGTCATCCTCTGTTTCAGTACCATTTTGGTGACAGAGTGTCTGGACATTTTGTTTTGATCCACCTACCGCTTTGACATAAGACCAAAATTTCTTAGGATTTTCTGCCAAGTCAGTACATAGAACTTTACTTTCGAATTCATTGAACGCCTCTCGCATAGCCCTCCTCACACTACATTTCGCTTCGCGTAATTTTTGTTCGTCTGCAAGGCTTTGGCTATGTTTATGTTTGCTGTGAAGTTCCCTTTGCTTCCGCAGCAGTTTTCTAACTGGGTTGTTGTACCACGGTGGCTCTTTTCCATCTCTTACGATCTTGCTTGGCACATACTCATCTAACGCATTATGTACGACGGTTTTGAACTTTGTACACTGATCCTCAACACTATCTGTACTTGAGACAAAACTTTTGTGTTGAGCCAACGGGTACTCTGAAATCTGCTTTCTGTCACTTTTTCTAAACAGAAGAATCTTCCTACCCTTTTTAATATTCCTATTTACGGCTGAAATCATCGATGCCGGGACCGCTTCATGATCGCTGATTCCCTGTTCTGCGTTAACTTTTTCAAATAGTTCGGGTCTGTTTGTCACCAGAAGGTCTAATATGTTATCGCCACGAGTCGGTTCTCTGTTTAACTGCTCAAGGTAGTTTTCAGATAAAGCACTTTAAAAAATTTCACTGGATTCTTTGTCCCTGCCACCCGTTATGAACGTCTGAGTCTCCCAGTCTATATCCGGCAAATTAAAATCTCCACCCAGAACTATAACATGGTGGGGAAATCTACTCGAGATATTTTCCAAATTATCCTTCAGGTGCTCAGCCACAATAGCTGCTGAGCCAGGGGGCCTATAGAGACATCCAATTACCATGTCTGAGCCTGCTTTAACCGTGACCTTCATCCAAATCATTCCACATTTCGGATCTCCGTCAATTTCCTTCGATACTATTGCACTTCTTATCGCTACAAACACGCCTCCCCCTTCACTGTTCAGCCTGTCTCTGCGGTATACATTCCAATCTGAGTTCAGGATTTCATTACTATTTACATCTGGTTTCAGCCAACTTTCTGTCCCTAGTACTATATGAGCGTTGTGACCGTTTATTAATGAGAGCAGTTCTGGGACCTTTCTGTAGACGCTCCTCCAGTTTACTATTAGCACATTAATATTGTTATTCCCTGTTGCATTTTGCCTACTCCTACCTTGCTGCGTCTCAGGAGGCGTCTTGTCGGGCCTAGGGAGGGGATTCTCTAACCTAAAAAACCCCCATGTGCACTCCACACGTACTCCGCTACCCTTGTAGCCGCTTCCGGCGTGTAGTGCACGCCTGACCTATTCAGGGGGACCCTACATTTCTCCACCCGATAGCGGAGGTCGAGAAATTTGCACCCCAGATCTCCGCAGAATCGTCTGAGCCTCTGGTTTAAGCCTTCCACTCGGCTCCAAACCAGAGGACCGCGATCGGTTCTGCGAACGATACTACAAATAGTTAGCTCTGATTTCACCCCGCGAGCGAGGCTTTCCGCCTTCACCAATTCCGCCAACCGCCTGTACGAACTGAGGATGACCTCTGAACCCAGACGGCAGGAGTCATTGGTGCCGACATGAGCAACAATTTGCAGTCGGGTGCACCCAGTGCTCTCTATCGCCTCCGGTAGGGCCTCCTCCACATCTCGGATGAGACCCCCCGGCAAGCAGACAGAGTGAACACGGGCCTTCTTCCCCGACCTTCCCGCTATTTCCCTAAGGGGCTCCATCACCCGCCTAACGTTGGAGCTCCCAATAACTAATAAACCCCTCCCCCCGTGTGCCTGCTCGGACCTTGCTGAAGGAGCAGCCACATGTCCACTCACAGGCAGAGCGGGCGATGCCACACGGCCAGCCTCCACATTGACCCTCCACCTCGTGCGCCGCGAACGCCGCTGAACCCGCCACTCCCCTTGGGGAGAGGGTGGCCCAACCGCGCCCAGTACACGCGAAGATGTCTCAACAGCAGGGACAGTGGGTGAAGCATGTAACACCTGGGGTGTACCTTGCGACGCACCAGACTCCCCACTGCCGCTACACTCCGAGGCAGCAGCCTGAGGACGGCTGACCGCGGCCATCAACACGCTCAGATGTTCGCGAACAGTGGCCAGCTCCTCCTGCGTCCGTACACAGCAGTCACACATCCTATCCATCCTAAGGAATCAATTTACTGAAGAGAGTTAATCAACCTTTAACTAGACTGCTAATTCACTAAAGGCGGCTGTTTATTCACTAAACTGTGGTTGCTAGGCGCTTCTTGTAGAAAACAATGAAAATAGCACTACCTGTCTCTGGACTGTATTGCAAACAAACACTAGCACTACTGACTAGCACTTGACTAAAGGGACTCTCTCTGACTGTATTCAAAACAAACACGAAATCTATGGAACTATTAATAGCACTCGACAATTAAAGCTTCCTAAAAGCAAATGCACACGGAAGAAGAAGTGACAAGTAAGAAAAATACAGTTAATACTTAAATTAAGGTAGCTCGCTGCACAGCAGACGTGAAGCAGACGGCAGTTACGACGACACTGACTCTACTGGCACTATGGCTGACTAAAGGGACTCTCTCTGACTGTATTCAAAACAAACACGAAATCTATGGAACACTATTAATAGCACCCGACAATTAAAGCTTCCTAAAATCAAATACACACGGAAGAAGAAGTGACAAGTAAGAAAAATACAGTTAATACTTAAATTAAGGTAGCTCGCTGCACAGCAGACGTGAAGCAGACGGCAGTTACGACGACACTCTTCAGACCATATGGCCTCAACTGTGGCTACTACAGACAGCTCATGTCCAAGGTGTCCTTTTTGTTGTCCTAAGTGTAAGGTACGTGTAATTATTTTCCCTAGTACAGCTTCAAATCCTGTCATTTTGTGCCACAATTTGTGAACAGATATGTGTGATTTATTTTGTAAGATGTTTATAATCAGTTAGCTTTCTTGTTTCAGGTGTGCATCCAAAGTTACATATGTTCTTGCACAGATTACATGGTCAAAAGGCAATATGTGCGAGCATATTCTGCCATAGTGACACACAGAGGAAATGGTGCATTCATTTTACAGGACTGTGAGGGTCGGGAGAGAGCAACTCTCCTGGCAGAGAAGAATTAACTGCTCCTCATTTTCCAGTAATGGTGTAGATAGCTTCAGCCGACAAGAAATATAAGAAACAAAGGGTGTTCAAGTCTGTCAGAAACAGCAAAGCTAAACGAGACCACAACTTTTCCACATCTAATTCTGAAATTGTAGCTATTGAAGAAGGGCTCTTGCACAATAACAATATTAGTGTAGGACAGGGCCATTCATTTATTTAATTTCTAATTCAGGTGAAGCAGGGTACAAAAACTCTTCCTGATTTAGTGACAAAAGTTTTCTGAGTATAGTTACTGGGTCCTAACGTAATAAACTACAGCACACTGGAGAAACCAATCGTTTGGCTATAGTTAAACTGGCTTTCTTCTGAGTCTACAGGTCACTCACTGTAAAAGTGGCTGAAATGTTTGTTTCTCCAGTATACTGTAGCTTTTTAAACGACGACACGGAACAATACTCAGAAAAGTTTTATGTCAACTGACTTTGGCCACGGAAGACTGTGCAGTTATATCGTCTTGTTTTAGTTTTCCCATGGCCACATCATATACAGGATGTTTCACAACTGATGGTCAATAATTCACACATGGAAGGTACAGGCCAAAAGAAGCTAAAAAGCTCCAGTAAACATGGGTCCACAAATCAACCGTTGCCAAGATATCGCATTTAATTCGAGTTGGGAACCAACTATAAACGTACGTGATACCACAATATTTACGTTGGTATCCCAAGGTTGGGGATCGGCTATCTGTTCGTTTATGCAAGCACAACTATTTCCCTTTCGCCCTCCGTGCACTGTGACATACCAGCCACACAATCAGTTACGAACATGAAGGCGACATGGACAGAGGTTAACCAATAAAAAATACGTTTACATGCACTTCATGTATGGAAAAGTGAAATGGCAGTGCCGTTGAGGCTGCACAGTTGTATGAAGAGGCTTCTCCTCTCCACAGGCAGCCCAGCAGGCGTACATTTAGCCAGTTACATGAGCGTCTTAGGGAAACTGGGGGTTTCACACACCATGTACGGGATGGTCGACCCAGATCCATAAACCTGATACTGAGGAAAGGGGTTAAGCATTGTACACAAATGCCAAAGTACATCAACCAGGAGGATTGCTACCAAAAAAATGTCCTTAGTCATAGCAGTATGTGGCGGATTTTACATAGGCAGATACTCTATCCATATCATTTCCAGCGATTGTAAGCCCTCAAAAGTGAAGACTTCCCTCCTAGAGAGAAATTGTGCCAAATAGATGCTACAACAGTGTGCCCTGAACCCCTGTTTGTAAGCAGTATTCTGTTCATGGGCGAGGCTGGATTTACCCATGGCAGTATTTTTAACTACCATAACTGACACATTTGGGCTGGTGTCAACCCTAAGGCTCTGCACTGTAGTTCCCTCTCTAGATTGTCGCACAGATGATAAAACGGTAGATATCGAAATAGACGACAGAGGGATAGAGAAACAATTAAAATCGCTCAAAAGAGGAAAGGCCGCTGGACCTGATGGGCTACCAGTTCGATTTTACACAGAGTACGCGAAGGGATTTGCCCCTCTTCTTGCAGCGGTGTACAGTACGTCTCTAGAAGAGCGTAGCGTTCCAAAGGATTGGAAAAGGGCACAGGTCATCCCCGTTTTTAAGAAGGGACGTCGAACAGATGTGCAGAATTATAGTCCTATATCTCTAACGTCGATCAGTTGTAGAATTTTGGAACACGTATTAAGTTCGAGTATAATGACTTTTCTGGAGACTAGAAATCTACTCTGTAGGAATCAGCATGGGTTTCTAAAAAGACGATCGTGTGAAACCCAGCTCGCACTATTCGTCCACGAGACTCAGAGGACCATAGACACGGGTTCCCAGGTAGATGCCGTGTTTCTTGACTTCCGCAAGGCGTTCGATACAGTTCCCCACAGTCGCTTAATGAACAAAGTAAGAGCATATGGGCTATCAGACCAATTGTGTGATTGGATTGAAGAGTTCCTAGATAACAGAACGCAGCATGTCATTCTCAATGGAGAGAAGTTTTCCGAAGTAAGAGTAATTTCAGGTGTGCCGCAGGGGAGTGTCGTTGGACCGTTGCTATTCACAATATACATAAATGTCCTTGTGTATAACATCGGAAGTTCACTGAGGCTTTTTGCGGTTGATGCTGTGGTATATCGAGAGGTTGTAACAATGGAAAATTGTACTGAAATGCAGGAGGATCTGCAACGAATTGACGCATGGTGCAAGGAATGGCAATTGAATCTCAATGTAGAGAAGTGTAATGTGCTGTGAATACATAGAAAGAAAGATCCCTTATCATTTAGCTACAATATAGCAGGTCAGCAACTGGAAGCAGTTAATTCCATAAATTATCTGGGAGTAGGCATTAGGAGTGATTTAAAATGGAATGATCATATAAAGATGATCGTCGGTAAAGCAGATGCCAGACTGAGATTCATTGGAAGAATCCTAAGGAAATGCAATCCGAAAACAAAGGAAGTAGGTTACAGTACGCTTGTTCGCCCACTGCTTGAATACTGCTCAGCAGTGTGCGATCTGTACCAGATAGGGTTGATAGAAGATATAGAGAAGATCCAATGGAGAGCAGCTCGCTTCGTTACAGGATCATTTAGTAATCACGAAAGCGTTATGGAGATGATAGATGAACTCCAGTGGAAGACTTAGCAGGAGAGACGCTCAGTAGCTCGGTACGGGCTTTTGTTGAAGTTTCGAGAACATACCTTCACCGAAGAGTCAAGCAGTATATTGCTCCCTCCTACGTATATCTCGCAAAGAGACGATGACGATAAAATCAGAGAGATTAGAGCCCACACAGAGGTATACCGACAATCTTTCTTTCCACGAACAATACGAGACTGGAATAGAAGGGAGAACCGATAGAGGTACTCAAAGTACCCTCCGCCACACTTCGTCAGGTGGCTTGCGGAGTATGGATGTAGATGTAGGTGTAAGACAACACACATATCACAACATTAGCAGCATTATCCATTGAATGCCTGGGCAGGACTGCTCAGAAACTGCATAACTGGACGACACTTCCTACCACAGAGACTAACCGGACAGCAGCACATGCGGTTTCTGTGGACTGTCGTTCCAGATGCAGATGATGATGTCCCCCACTGAACCAATGCCTGAACATGTAGTTCACGCATCTCAGTGCCTCGGCACATTTTCACTAACGAGTGTGCCAGCTTCTAACTCGGATGTATGGTCAACATTGGATAGGTAGAGGGAGCCTGTGCCATGGCCTCAAGGTCACCAGATTTAAATCCCATGGATTTGTGTGTGGGGGGGTCATGTCAAAAGCCTGGTCTATGTTACCAAAGTCAACTCTCTTGAGGAATTACACTTCCAGATTGAAGGAGCTTTTCAGCATTGACAGAAGTCCCCAGGACTGCATGAGAGGATTCCCAACTCATTTGACAGACGATTTTAATGTTGCATTCAGATGCATGGACAATATTTAGAACACCTACTTTAATCTTTAGACATGCCTTGTGCTCCTAGGCACTGATGAACCGCAACATAAAATGCGTTGTATCTCGAGAACAGTTGATTTGTGGACACATATTTATTGGAGCTTTCTAGCTACTTTTGGCCTGTACTTTCCATGTGTCAATTGTTGACCATCACTTCTAAAACACCCTCTAAATGTCAGTCACTTAACGTCTGAGTGGAATGCACCCAATGTGAGACAGCTTTAGGACTGTCCATTTCGGTAGTGGTAAGAGTTTGGGGGATCGGTTCTAACTGCAGGTCTGGCCCTCCTCTCTCATTTTTCCCAAAAGTTGACGTCTATTGCTAGGTAATGTAAGAAAGGTTGCTGATGTCTGTAGAATAATGTCAAATTTTATGATTTCATTAAGTGCAATCCACTTTGTTGTATACATTCTTGTAATTAAGCAAAAAAAGGCTATCCTTATAAACTGTATATTTGTATCCTTTTCCATTTTTATTGACACTGATGAGTTATATATTTATGAATTTGACAGAATGCCTACATTTTTTCTGTGACAGTTGTCTTCTTGCACTATTTCAATAATGATTTGCTACAGGCAATGCTTTTTTAACTTCAGTTTACAGAGTAACAAATACAAAGCATTATTTAAAAGACTTTTTACCAAACATGAATGCAGTTTCTGTAAATTCAGTTAATGGAGGGAATGTTCAAGATTGCATTTGGTGTATTCAGACCTGAAAACAGTAAGTTGTGGAGCTCTAGTTGTCTTCCAGAAGAGTGATTAAAATAGGTAGAAACCTTGAGATTATATTGGGATGCATATGCAAGTAGTAATATAAAAAGGCAATTTGTTTCCATGAAGGCGAGAACCATTGCTCAGGCCAAATGTAACTGACACATTTCTGATGAATGTAATAGAAATGTTATGTGAAGTCTTGTTTCTAAACTTTTTAAATATTATATCAATTATATCAAAATATTAATATTATATTTTTAAATTTTACTGCCTGGAAACAAGGTAACATGGTAGTCAGGTCAAAGGGATCAAAATACCCAGTAACAAAGCTACTAGTGCAGGGTAATGTGTAAAATACCATTTATAACCAGATTTGAGAATTCAGTGAATGTATGCTTTGTGTGGTGCACAAATAAAATGTTTAACTTAAGGCTGGCTGTTTGGAGAAATATCTAATTAAGGATTTACTTTATTATTTAAATAGTTAGGAATTGTGGAATTCTTATGCAAGACAACTGACAGTGAAAAGTATTTACAAAACGGTACATGGCTTGCATCCTTAGTGTCTACTTTTGAACCACTTCTGCAGTTTCCGAATTCAAAAATTTTGTATTCTTGTTATTCCAATGCTTGGCTGTTCAATGGCACCCACTAGGGAGGCAGCAAATTTTCTTAGCTCTACCCCTAACACACTGACTAATTATTTATTTATATTCCAATGGTACATTATACAAGAGAATTGCATGGATATGAAACAAGTCATAATTATAAACGAGGACAGTACTTACAGAAGCTAACAGATACAAATTGTAATACATGTACAGGAATAAAATCTGCTAGTAATTACAAGCTTAAGCATTTCCAAGAGTGAATTCTTGAATATAAAAAATGTACTCCATTGATGTAATGTTCTGCTTCTCATATTTTTAAAATCTTATTTATCTTCTCATCTGCCTCCAACTTTTATATGAAACAGCTCACTCATGCAGAGCTATAAAACAATCAAATAATAAGTTACCATACCTTTATGCTTGAGTAGTACCCTCTGTTGTACTAGACTCAAGTTTTTTCATCAACATGCAAGTAGTGTTTTTACTTTGGGTCATTATAATGAAAGGCACTATTGATTTTATACATGCAAAGGCTCTTAATTATTTTATGCATTGGGAGGTTCTTAATTAAAATCGTGTAAGGGATGGGATGTCTTGTGAGGTCATTGTTTATATTTTATGTAATTTAAATATATTTCTGTTAACTCTGCTTAGATTTCGGATTGCTCTTTTCTGAATGACAAATACATTATTCGCTATTTGTTGGTTTCCCCAAAATACACTCCTGGAAATGGAAAAAAGAACACATTGACACCGGTGTGTCAGACCCACCATACTTGCTCCAGACACTGCGAGAGGGCTGTACAAGCAATGATCACACGCACGGCACAGCGGACACACCAGGAACCGCGGTGTTGGCCGTCGAATGGCGCTAGCTGCGCAGTATTTGTGCACCGCCGCCGTCAGTGTCAGCCAGTTTGCCGTGGCATATGGAGCTCCATCGCAGTCTTCAACACTGGTAGCATGCCGCGACAGCGTGGACGTGAACCGTATGTGCAGTTGACGGACTTTGAGCGAGGGCGTATAGTGGGCATGCGGGAGGCCGGGTGGACGTACCGCCGAATTGCTCAACACGTGGGGCGTGAGGTCTCCACAGTACATCGATGTTGTCGCCAGTGGTCGGCGGAAGGTGCACGTGCCCGTCGACCTGGGACCGGACCGCAGCGACGCACGGATGCACGCCAAGACCGTAGGATCCTACGCAGTGCCGTAGGGGACCGCACCGCCACTTCCCAGCAAATTAGGGACACTGTTGCTCCTGGGGTATCGGCGAGGACCATTCGCAACCGTCTCCATGAAGCTGGGCTACGGTCCTGCACACCGTTAGGCCGTCTTCCGCTCACGCCCCAACATCGTGCAGCCCGCCTCCAGTGGTGTCGCGACAGGCGTGAATGGAGGGACGAATGGAGACGTGTCGTCTTCAGCGATGAGAGTCGCTTCTGCCTTGGTGCCAATGATGGTCGTATGCATGTTTGGCGCCGTGCAGGTGAGCGCCACAATCAGGACTGCATACGACCGAGGCACACAGGGCCAACACCCGGCATCATGGTGTGGGGAGCGATCTCCTACACTGGCCGTACACCACTGGTGATCGTCGAGGGGACACTGAATAGTGCACGGTACATCCAAACCGTCATCGAACCCATCGTTCTACCATTCCTAGACCGGCAAGGGAACTTGCTGTTCCAACAGGACAATGCACGTCCGCATGTATCCCGTGCCACCCAACGTGCTCTAGAAGGTGTAAGTCAACTACCCTGGCCAGCAAGATCTCCGGATCTGTCCCCCATTGAGCATGTTTGGGACTGGATGAAGCGTCGTCTCACGCGGTCTGCACGTCCAGCACGAACGCTGGTCCAACTGAGGCGCCAGGTGGAAATGGCATGGCAAGCCGTTCCACAGGACTACATACAGCATCTCTACGATCGTCTCCATGCGAGAATAGCAGCCTGCATTGCTGCGAAAGGTGGATATACACTGTACTAGTGCCGACATTGTGCATGCTCTGTTGCCTGTGTCTATGTGCCTGTGGTTCTGTCAGTGTGATCGTGTGATGTATCTGACCCCAGGAATGTGTCAATAAAGTTTCCCCTTCCTGGGACAATGAATTCACGGTGTTCTTATTTCAATTTCCAGGAGTGTATGTCATAGGACAACAAGGAATGAATATGGCCGAAATAAGTAGGCTTAACAGTGTCACTATTAGCAGTTGCTGCTATAATACGTAGAGCATAAGTCGCTGAACTAAGTCTTTTTCTGAAGTCCAGAATATGGTAAGATCAGTTTGTTTATTGTCGATGAGGAAGCCAAAAAATTTTGGAGACTAAACTTGCTGTGTATCTTGATCATTACAGCTTAGATTTACATCGTCCTGAACTTCTTAAGACCCACTGAAATGAACATACTTTTTAAAAAAATAAAAAGTCAGGTCATTGCAACTGAACCTCTTATGGAGATCATGGAGTACAAAGCTAGCAAATGTAATTTAACTGTCAGGTGTTTTTTAACGAAAAGAGGTGTATCATCGTAAGTTTGTTAGTAGTTTTTATACAAAGTGGAGCGTCATTAATAAACATAAAAAAGAGCAAGCACCAAACCTTGCAGCGCTCTTGGGTACTTACTGTCCCCCAATCAGATGAACCTACTGTGCCATCTCCACAATTCAGCAATACCCTCTGTTTTTATCAGTTGGGCATAATCCAACCCACATTCCCATTTTGTCACTTAAACCATAACAGATTGCTTTCGAAATGATTTCATGGTTCACACATTCAAAGGCTTTGGTTAAATCACAAAATATACCAACAGAAGCCGATCTATTGTTCAGTGCTCCTAAAACATTATTGGTAAAGGAAAAATAGCACCATCAGGTGATAAGCCTGTTTGGAAACCGAACTGATAGTGGTTAAGAGCCTTGTGGATGTTCAGTTGTTCCACGATTCTCGTATGTATGTTTCTCAAGAACTTTGGAGAAATATGTTAAAAGGGAAATTGGGTCATAATTTGATGCATCAGTTTTATCCCATTTCTTGACTAGTGGTTTCAATTCGGCATACTTCATTGTATCTGGGACATTACCTTGTTTAAGGCTCCACTGATGTCATGTTCTGCTTCTCATACCTTTAAAATCATATTTATTTCTCATCTGCCTCCAACGTGTATATAAAACAGCTCACTCATACAAACACCAACAAAAGAAAGTATCTGACATTTTAGCAGTTTTCTCTTTCCAGACTCTTCAGTTTTATTTCTTCCAATTGTAGAAGCTGTTTCTCAAAGATGGTATCTATTTTTTCTATTTTATTGGACATGGCGTGGACAACAGTGAGTGAACCTTATCAGTATAAGTATCTCATCTCACTGAAGCTTCATTGCTTTCCACAGAATCAAGAACAGCATCTGAATGTGCTGCACCATTTTCAAAAGTTCCTGTATCGTCAGTGGTGCTGGTATTTACACATAAAGGTTATGAATAGTTTGTGCCCAAGTTGCATTCTCTGGTAACAGCTTAGGAATCCTCTTCAATTTCCTCTTGAATAAATATCTCCATTATTTCTTATATAAGCCTTTATAAAACAGATATGTGGATAACTGAACATTTTCTGTAGGCTTTGGAGTTAAATACTGATAAGTTCATTTCACTTAAATTCCTCATAATACAGTCAAAATTTCTGGTGGTCCACATCTGACAAAATGGTGGAGTGAAATTTAATCATCTATTTCTACTAAACTCCATAAACGCACAAAATTTCAGAACAACATAAATCTTTTCCAATGTACGTAATGAAGGTACATTAACAAACAAATCATATGAAGCCAATAGGTTAGTTGTTGTCAAGAGACTGACTACAAAAAAAAACTGACAACAAAGATCAGGATAGGAAGATAAAGCTTGTATGTAATGAGAGTTAAAATAAGTACCTCATGAGTCACAAGACCCCACAACCACCCCCAGAAAAACTTAAGAGGGGGTGGTCTAGTCAGCCAAGTGGTTACTTTGAGAAACAGCTCAGTATAACACTCATCAGCTGATTGAAGTATTAACTAAATGCCTTACAAATGGAAACAAATTAGTGACATAGTATTCTAATTTTGTAGAGCAGCATACATTTTGAATCAGTTAATAATCTGTAGTAACAGATCTAATATTACCTGCTGGACACCAGGTCAAAATTCAATGCCAGAAAATAAAATAAGAGGTAATAAATTAAAAAAACAAAGATGCCCTCGACACAAAGGTTTGTTTGAAGTCCACACTACTTTACTTAACAATTGTGCTACTGATGATCGTATGCTCTAGCCATCCTCTAACACTTAACTGACTTATTCCATCAATTACAGGGGAATCTACAGTTCAACAAGCATTCCGAACTGCAGAGCAATTAAAAATTTCTCACATAAGGAAGTCCTTGCAAAGGTGAAAGAAATTATATGTGACAGAAAAAATTCCTAGGAGTGACTTGGATTGAGTCCCAGACCTTTATATTTGTAGTCCATAAAAATAGTGCCATAGTAGTTATAGAACTGGACGATATGAGTTTACTCAGTTTCCATCTCTTGGCAGAAAAGTTTGTATTCAGATTTCCCAGTAGAAGTAGCTACATATATCATACAAATTACTTCCTACTTTCTCGACAAACCGAAGAGACTCATATGCGGCACAGCTAGCAGACTTTGAAAGAACACTAAAAGACCCAAGTCGCAACAGGGCTTCTGGAGTTGATAAAATTCCGCCGGAGCTACTAACAACCTTGGGAGAGCCAGCCATTACGAAACTATTCCATCTGGTGTGCAAGATGTATTACACAGGCAAAATAGACTTCAAGAAGAGTGTTATAATTCCAACTCCAAAGAAGCGTGAATATTACTAAGTTGTCAGTTTAATAAGTCATGGGCACAAAATACTAACACTATTCTTTACAGAAGAATGGTAAAAGGGGTTGAAGACGATGCTGGGGGAGATCAGTTTGGATTCTG
Source organism: Schistocerca americana (assembly GCF_021461395.2). Lineage (NCBI taxonomy): Eukaryota > Metazoa > Arthropoda > Insecta > Orthoptera > Acrididae > Schistocerca > Schistocerca americana. The sequence continues at coordinate 715,085,321 of NC_060130.1, forward strand.
GAGAAATGTAGGGATACATGAGGCAATACTAACACTATGATTTATCTCAGGAGATTAGTTACAGAAGCACAAACCTGTGTTGAGAAAGCTTTTAAATTCTGAAGATAGTAGGAGATAACATACAAGGAGAAACAGAAACCAGATGGCAGTTATAAGAACTGAGGGGCATGAAAGGTATGCAATGGTTGAGAATGGAGTGAGACAGGGTTGTAACCTTTCACCAATGTTATTCAGTCTGTACATTGAACAAGCCATAAAGGAAACCAAAGAGAAATATGGAGTAGGAATTAAAGTTCAAGGAGAAGAAAAATAAACTTTGAGATTTGCTGATGATATTGTAATTCTGTCAGGAAGAGCAAAGGTCTTGGAAGAGGAGCTGAACAGAATGGATACTGTCTTCTAAGGAGAATATAAGATAAAAACTTTGACAAAATCAAAACAAGGATAATGGAATATATTGGATTTAAATGAGGTGACGCTGAAGGAATTATAGTTTTGCTATTTGGGCGGCAAAATAACTGATGATGGTCAATGCAGAGTGGTTATAAAATGTAGACTTTCAATGCAAGAAAGAAGTTTCTGAAGAAGAGAAATTTGTTAAAATCCAATATGTACATAAATGCAAGGAACTCTTTCAGTAAAGATTGTATGGAGTGTAGCCATGTATAGAAATGCAACATGGACAATAAACAGTTTAGACAAGAAGAGAGTAGAAGCTTTTGAAATAGGGTGCTCACAAGCATACCAAAGACTAGATGGATAGATCACATAATTAATAAAGAGATATTGAACAAAACTGGGGAAGGAAGAACTTAACTAAATGATGGGATTTGTCGATAGAGGACATTCTGAGACATCAAGGGATCACCAATTTTGTATTGGAGAAAAGTTTGAGGGGGGAAGGCTTAAAAATCATAGAGGGGTAAGAGATGAATACAGTAAACAGATTCAGAAGGATGTAGTAGCAGTTATACATAGCTGAAGAGCCTGGAGCAAGACTAAAACAACAACAATACAACCTGGAATTTATCGAATGCTTGGGCTAATTGTAACTTCCAAGTTTCAGATGCAATTAGGTCATGCTAATCTTCAGAGACATAAAACAAAATTTTAATGCTTGCATCACTAAAACAAAAATTGTAGACTAAATCTAATACAGGAGAGACAGTCTTCACACCTGTATTAACTACTGCATAGTGGTGAACAGATGCAGTTCGTGACACCTGTTTTCTTAGAGCTACTAAGGGCTTCAGCCATCGACATTTATTTAACAAATCCTACAAAAAACAACGTATTTTTGATAAGTTTTTAATGCGCTGATTCCCTGAAATGGCAAATTTTCACAGCCTGCAAAATATAATGCTTAAGCAATCAAATACGACAAATCTTTACCATAAATATAACGTTCTTCGTCAGTTTGTTACTTCAAAATGTACCAGTACTGATGCATTTTCGTTTCTGGCAGTTTTTCAGGCTTGTCTTATTAATTTAACAGAAGTATGTTTCGCGTTAGTCCACGTGATGTACATCTAATAGCGCTCTCTCAGGAGTAAATTGTCATTGTCGATCATTTCCAAATTAACCATGCACTACGTAAATTCAGGCAAATATTCAAAACACGTTGATTAGCTAGTAAAACAACCTAACACTTCGAATAAAAAACATAAAGAATTAAAATGTGGCTTAACCTCTGGACGTCTGGAAATGATAAAAGAAAATTTCAAGCTGGTTGTTTTAGGAGACTTATTTTCCAAACAAGAATGCCAGTTAAAGTAAACTGCCCATGCAGACGAAATATATTCTAATAAAGGTACGGGAATATGCCTGTTTTTTTTCCTTGTAGTTTCACTTACTTTCAAGTGCAAAGGAATTATGCTTTACTGGCAGTGAATTGCAATTTTTCGCCTAAATTAGAACACTATTTATTTATTTATTTTTACTTTTGACCTGAAGGCCATACAGCCATCTTTCAGTATTTTGGGGTTTTGCAAAGTGTGATTACATCTATCTAAAATTTTCGTAATTAGTTTTAGAATTATTATATTATTTTGATGCAGGACAGGTGGTATGGAAGTTCCTAATGATTCATAGCATCTAATTAACTGTCGAATAAATTGGAATTGCTTGTTTTCATGTAGTTTACATTCGAAAAAGTCGTGACTGATATCCCCAAATTAGAACGTCACATGACTATGAGCAGCTCGTAGCACATTTGTTTACCATTGTGGAGCTTCACGTCAAGTACTTTTCGTTATCAAATATCGAGTATGAAGTAGGCAGCTTCTCACTTTCAAAGACAGAAGAGACAGTAGTTTCCAAAACTGTTATGTCTGAGCCAGTTGAGCCAGATATAATGACAGCTCCTGCCTTAAATCGTCTGCTACAATGGTTATCGCTAAGGAGCTCTAGATGGCCGTCGAGTGAGATCACAGGTATTTTCTTCGTCCGCTAAAAGAACTTACTTAAGAGGAAATAGTGTCAAATTAAATTTTTTTGTGCTGTATACTTGCTGTAGTGTCCGTTCTTGTCACACAACTGAATATTAACGTCCCAGCAGCGCTTGTTCTTGAAAAAACTTGTTCTTTAGCTAAAGTCCGATAATCGCGACATAACCCGTAATTTTGCGTGACATAAACACAAAAAATTCAAGTTTTCTTGATAGTACAAAATTCGTTTAAAAAGGACTGCTAATAGTTTCATCGGGGTCTATTGTCTCAATAAACGTGTAATTACACGTTTCTAAATCGTATTTAACTAACACATTTCGTATTGTTTACTAATTAGATAGACGCGATCCAGGCCTAAATTTTCCGAGTTATAAACGTTTAAAAAACTGACCAAATACGCCTGATAACATAATTTCTCTAAAAGTAAATTAATTACAAATTGATTCTTCTGTCACTGTATCTCTAAATCAGTACAAAAAACAAAACCACCGCCCAGAAGACCTTTGTGTCGTTTTTTGTTTACACACAGCCAATCACGCTTCCTTGACAAATTTAAAACATTCTTTAAACTTAATTATTCTTTCGAAACTGACCATGAGTGAGAAATGTGGGAACTGTTATAGGGTAGTGAGTAGGGGGCTTTGTTGCCAATCTTATAGGAAATATTTTCACTGGGGAGGATGCAGTGGGGAGAATGTTGGGAGAACGGAAGTGGCTCTGTCCTGGAACTGCAGAGTATGCAGCAGTAGGAACATTTTGATGGGGGAACAGGAAAGGAAAGTCTGTGCCCTTCAGGCACAGTTGGAGGAAGCAAGGAAAGAACTCATAAGGATCAAGGGAGACAGGGGGAAGGAGGGTGGTTGGGAACTGGCAGCTGGTAGGAGGATAGGAAGCAAGAGAATGCGATCTGACGGTTTTATCATCAGCACCAAAAAAAGTTATCTCCCACTGCCAGAGTTAAGTGGAGAAGAGCATCAGGTAGAACAAGGAGCAGGAAATGTGCAGCACACTACAAGCGAGGCCAAGAAGCCTAGGAAAATACAAAGTGTTAGGGAGAAGAAAGTGCTGCTGCTAGGTAGTAGCCATGGGCGAGATGTAGGCCCTCAGCTACAGGGAAGTTTAGGGGCAACGTACCAGGCCACCAGTATCTTGGAGCCAATGCAGGGCTAAGTCATGTGATAGAGGAACTTACAAAAGAGGACCATGTAGCGATAGTGGGTGGGGTGGGAAACAGTTTGGACAGGGATGGGGCATATGACATAGATGATGACCTGGACAAGATAGCTTCCCTGACTCATGGCACCAACGTATGCTGTTCCAGAATCATGATTGATAATTGACCACACCTTGATGGAGCTGTGAGGTGAATCAGTGTGGGATTAGGGATGGCTCCGAGGACAGCGAACTTTGCTCATGTTTATCTGGTGCCCATCGGGACTATCAACATATGGGGTTCCACTAGGCATGGCCTATACCTAAAATGGACTGGGCAGGGAAGACTGGTACAGCTGATTCATGAAAGTATAGGGGGTGGATCTTGGGCCACACATGGCCAAATATCTGTTGTCATAGGTAGGAAAAGTTAGTCTCTTTAGGATAAATCCGGACAACAGATTCCTCTGCCTAAAGAGTATCTCCAGCACATTAAAAACTACTGAAACAATCACTCACAAGACAGATTTTAACACCTCAAATATCACATATAACAGATGTCACAAAGAAAAACAAACCATTGGAATGAGTAACATGGGGCATTTCACAGACCTAAAAATCCTCCATCAAAACATGCAATCAATAAAATATAAAATACAACTATTAGAAATTGAGCTCCAAACTTTGAACTGCACAGTAGTTTGTATTACTGAGCACTGGTGTAGAGACACAGAAATCCAACATGTAGTATTATCACGGTATGAAAAGGCAAACTCTTACTGCAGAACTACTTGTAGGGGTGGAGAATCATGCATTTATATCAGAAAAGGAACACAGTTAGAATGAAGACATGACCACAGTAGTGTAAGTGAAGACAAACGCTTTGAAATATCAGCTATTGAATTAACAGGGCTTGATATCGACAAAAAATTTTGTGTGTGTATACATCTCCCAGTGGTAGCGTGGACACTTTTTTCAGTAATTTAACAGAGGTTCTAGACAAAGTCTCAAGTACAAAGGTCAACACAATTCTGTGTGGGGACATTAACATCAACATGAACATCATAAATGAATCCAGCAGCAGGTTCATAAGCATCCTTCAAAGTTTTGGCATGTCCCTATTGGTCGATAGTGCAACAAGGGTTACCACAATGACTTCACCAGTAATTGACCATGGGCCACAAATACGGACAGAGAAAAATGTAATGTAGCTGTAAATAATTTTGGACTATCAAACCATCTCTGTCAAACAACAACAGTAAAGTCAGGTGTCTATTCATTCCCTGAACTACAAACCTAAAAACGACATTTATCAGAAATCAAAATAAAAGATTTTTCAAAGGAACTAGAAAAACAAAGCTGGGATGAAGTGTATAAGGCAACCAATGTGAATATGAAATTATCTAAATTCTTCAAATTGCCTGAATTGAACTTTGAAAAGGTATTTCCAAAAGTATGCATGTCTGTATCAACATCTCACAAAAACAGATGGATAACATCAGGTACTAAGAAGTCCTTCCAAACACTTAAACACCTCAGTTCCATGAAAAAGATTCAGAATGATCCAGTATTCTTAAATTTCTATCATAGATTCAAAAAGATCTATAATAAGGTGTGGATTGCTGGAAAAAAGTCATTTAATGACAAAATAATATATAATGCAGAGAATAAAAGTAAAGCAGTCTGGGATGTTATGAAAAAGGAAATGGGGAGAGGCAAACAAATGCCGAATAACATACTGCTAAGGGAGGGGGATAAAGAAATAAATGATCCACAGCACTTAGCAAACTATGTAAATGAGCATTTTTCAAGTATTGCAGAGAAGTTGCAGCAAAAATTCCCCCAAACAAATATAACACCTGTAAATAATGTTGCACTAAATACAATGATGTTACTTGCAACCACAGAGAATGAAGTCAGTAAAACAATTCAAAAACTAAAAAATAAAAAGTCAAACTTTGCTTAAGAAAGGCAATGCAGAAGACAGAAAATTACTGGCCCATTTCCCTGCTGTCAGCATTCTCAAAAATAATAGAAGCAATTATGAAAGACGGATTAACGAATTATCTGAATAAACACAATCTTTTAAGTGAATCACAGCTTGTTTTCCGAAGTGGCAAAAATACGGAGTCAGCCATAGTAGAATTCACAAAAGTTGTACTTGATGCTCTTGATACAGATGAGTGTGTCAGAGGCATTTTTTTGGATCTTTCGAAGGCGTTTGATACAGTCGACTACAAGATTCTATTAAATAAATTAGAAGCATTAGGAATAAGAGGGGTAGCTAATGACTGGTTTCGATCATACCTAACAGACAGGGTACAAATAGTAGAAATAACACATACTTCAAATAGATCTAAATATTCAGTAAAACACTTATCAGACCAAAAATACATTAATAGAAGCGTTCCACAAGGTAGCATATTAGGACCAATACTGTTTCTGATATACATCAATGACTTTCCCAGTAGTGTTGCTCATGGTGAAAAAGTCCTCTTTGCTGATGACAGCAATATTATAGCCACTGAGAAAACAAGAGAACTCCTTGCCAAGAAAGCAAATGAAACTCTCAAGAAAGTTTATGATTGGTCAATAAGTAATGAAGTGACATTGAACATAAAGAAAAATAATGCCATGAATTTCAGTTTGAAGAGGAAAAATGACAATGTTAAATTAAATGTAGATGGCACCTCTATAGACTGCATAACAAATGCACAATTTCTAGGAATGAATATTGATTCTCAGTTGAAGTGGTGTGAACACACAAAGGTACTGGCAAACAGAATGTCATCAGCATGTTATGCCCTTAGAATCTGGTCATCAGTGTGTAACATGCAGTGTCTTTTAGTTACATACTATTCATATGTACACTCAGTTCTTAGGTACAGCATTCTTTTTTGGGGAACAAATGCACAAAATATGAACTCCAGAAAAGGGCATAAGAATAATAACCAAAAATACTAGTCAAGCTCATTGTAAAGATCTGTTGGGCACACTGGGGATTTTAACTGCTTTATGTGTATACGTTTAACAGTCAGCTGTACACATCAAAAATAACATTGGTAATTACTGCACAAACAGCTCTGTCCATGACCAAGATAGAAGCAACTTACATTTACCAAGAAAAAATAAACATAAAACTATACCAAGGAATAAAACTGTACAATAAATTACCAAAAGAGATTAAAGAAACAGCAAAAATACATTTATTTAAAAAGGCAGCTAAAAAGTACTTGTTGTGCAATACATTTTATACATTAAAGGATTACTTAGCTAAAACAGAGTAGGGCTTTGATAAAAATGTTATACAAATAAATAATAAGAAGAATGATTATAAAATATCCAACATTCCACATAACACCTTCACTTTATGTTTTTTCCTTCTTTTTTCCTTTCTAGAAATACTTACCCCTAAGCTATGCATGGCACAATACTAACACCTCTTCCACTTTCTGAGCTTATCATCATCACTCATTATGAAGGATGCTGACTCAATTTTTCAGGATAGCAAATGGGAAGTTGCAGTACAGAAAATGACCCAGAGATCACCTCTGTGTGTGTGTGTGTGTGTGTGTGTGTGTGTGTGTGTGTGTGTGTGTGTGTGTGTGTGTGTGTGTGTGTGTGCAGTGACTGATAGTGAGATATGAATGAACAATATGGCATTACATTATTTAACAAGTTATTTGTAAAAAAAAAAGTATTGTATACCAGGAGTAAATCTAAAGATTGTCTCTAACTTCAAGTCTGTAAATATATGTGTATACGAATTAGCTTACTTTAAATTGATCTAAATTTGTAATTACGTTGACATGTCCTATATTCTTGTAAAAAGAGATCTACAGATGAATAAAGCTACTACTAATACTCTAGTTGTTGCATTTACGTCATCACGCCATCAATCGGTGTCTTTGAGATACGAGCCTTTCTTTGTATATACATCATGAGAGGAAGTGTGGCTGTGCTCCTTACGAAGATATACTTCGGCTGAAGCACCTGGATGAGGCCATATTTGATTTTGTCAAGCTCGTGTTTGATGTGTTTTAAATTATAACCAACTTATAATTTATGTCCTGTAAATAAATGCAGTTCCGAAATACTAGCATCTTGATGAGCTCTCGAAAAGGTACACTTTACTGATACTGAATGTCAAATAATGAGTTATCAGTGTTTAAAGATTTAAGTGGCCCTATGGCACAAAACAAAGCTACTATCAATTACGGGCTGCTGTGGTGAAGTGGGTAAATCGACTAGACGAGGGGTAGTTACATATGTGGAATATTTGGTTCGCAGCCTGCCATCTGCCTAAGTTTTAATATTCATCTTCACATTCCTGATAGCTTCTGTGACTTGTAATTCGCAATCATTTACAAATTAAGCCTTAAATACTGAGGTGAGAGTGAATATTCAAAACACATTGATTATCTGGTAAAAACAAACTACCACTCACTGTCAGAACAAGAAAACATAAACAGGACCGAGACATGTGAGAAAGAATTAAAAGGTGACTTAGTCTCACTCTCAGCAACCTATAAATTGTAAAACAAAATTTACAGTCTAGTTATTTTAGGAGACTTCTTTTCCAAACAAGAACGTCTTCAAATTAAACACATATGTGTACGAAATACATTCTAGTAATGGTGCAGGCATACTTCTGCTGGTGTTTTTTCTATTTGTTTCATTTACTTTCAAGAGAAAAGGAAGAAGTTTATTTTCCTGGTAATGAATTTTAATTTTATTAGAACATACTTCACACAACCAGCACATTTATTTAGTAGAAAGCAAGAAAATATAGCAATACTTGTAATTTTTCCAAAAATTAGAACACACTTCACCACACAACCATCACACTTATTTAGCGTGGGGGGAGCTACTTAAGTAGTATTCGTACTACAAAAATAATGAGTATGAAGTGAGCAGGTCACTTTCAAAGAAAAAAAAATACAGCAATAGTTCCCCAGATTTGCAGTGAATGAACCAGTGAACATATAAAGAACTTCTGCGGTAATTCTTCTGCTGGAAAGGCTGCCGGGTTCACGATGATAACTTGACAACAGAGACTTCCATTGATGCCTTCTAGAAAACCAAAGTACATCTTTGAAAGGAGCGCAGCCACGGTACCAATCAATTGAAATTGGTAGGCGATCACGTGACGTCCGTCGCTCGCTTCTTTTGAGTCGCCATATTGGATACACCATATTACGGTTCTTTCTACCGTTTTGAGGTGAGATTTATTATAATCAAATGTCAATTAATGACACGTCATCTCTGCAGAGTTCAGAAAATGTTGTATGAACAGTTTTAAAGAATATTATGCGTTAATTTCCTCTGCTTGTGTGGTTTGAAGCAGCTGGCATGGTGGCTCCAGCGTGTTCGGTCAGGGAATTATCTGTCGTCTGTAGTAAAAAGAAACTGAGTAAGTGGATCAACGATGAACTTTTAGGGGTGTCATGGGACGTCCGCCCCGAACAAATAAACGAAAGATCAAAGTGCTGCACAACTAGCAATGAGATTTACATTCCTTCTTGTCACAAATATTTGACGGTTTTTTTCCGAACGTGTCGAGATTGGTTGCTGGCAGCTGCGCTACTGGCCACTTCGCATGCGCGCCGTGCGTTTTCGCAACTCGTCGGTGAAACTACACTACCGGCCATTAAAATTGCTACACCAAGAAGAAATGCAGATGATAAACGGGTATTCATTGGACAAATATATCATCCTAGAACTGACATGTGATTACATTTTCACGCAGTTAGCGTGCATAGATCCTGAGAAATCAGTACCCAGAACAACCACCTCTGGCCGTAATAACGGCCTTGATACGCCTGGGCATTGGGTCAAACAGAGCTTGGATGGCAGCTTCAACACGATACCACAGTTCATCAAGAGTAGTGACTGGCGCATTGCGACGAGCCAGTTTCTCGGCCACCATTATCCAAACGTTTTCAATTGGTGAGAGATCTGGAGAATGTGCTGGCCAGGGCAGCAATCGAAAATTTTCTGTATCCTGAAAGGCCGTACAGGACCTGCAACACCCGGTCGTGCATGATCCTGCAGAAATGTAGGATATCGCAGGGATAGAATGAAGGGTAGAGCCACGGGTCGTAACACATTTGAAATGTAATGTCCATTGTTCAAAGTGCCGTCAATGTGAACAAGAGGAGACAGAGACGCGTAACCAATGGCACCCCATACCATCACGCTGGGTGATGCGCCAGTATAGCAATGACGAGTACACGCTTCCAATTTGCGTTCACCGCGATGTCGCCAAACACGGATGCATCCATCATGATGCTGTAAACAGAACCTGGATTCATCCTAAAAAATGACGTTTTGCAATTCGAGTACCCAGGTTCGTCGTTGAGTACACTATCGCAGGCGCTCCTGTCTGTGATGCAGCGTCAAGGGTAACCGCAGCCATGGTCTCCGAGCTGATAGTCTATGCTGCTGCAAACGTCGTCGAACTGTTGGTGCAGATGGTTGTTGTCTCGCAAACGTCCCCATCTGTTGACTCAGGGATCGAGACATGGCTGCACGATCTGTTACAGCCATTCGGATAAGATGCCTGTCATCTTGACTGCTAGTGATACGAGGCCGTTGGGATCCAGCACGGCGTTCCGTATTACCCTCCTGAACCCACCGAATCCATATTCTTCTAACAGTCATTGGCTCTCGACCAACGCGAGCAGCAATGTCGCGATACGAACGAATTGATGCATGGTGCAGGGAATGGTAACTGAATCTCCATGTAGACAAGTGTAATGTGCTGCTAATACATAGAAAGAAAGATCCTTTATCATTTAGCTACAATATAGCAGGTCAGCAACTGGAAGCAATTAATTCCATATATTATCTGGGAGTAGGCATTAGGAGTGATTTAAAATGGAATGATCATATAAAGTTGATCGTCGGTAAAGCAGATGCCACACTGAGATTCTTTGGAAATATCCTAAGGAAATGCAATCCGAAAAGAAAGGAAGTAGGTTAAAGTACACTTGTTCGCCCACTGCTTGAATATTGCTCACCAGTGTGGGATTCATACCAGGTGGGGTTGATAGAGGAGATAGAGAAGATCCAATGGAGAGCAGTGCACTTAGTTACAGGATCATTTAGTAATCGTGAAAGCGTTATGGAGATGATAGATAAACTCCAGTGGAAGACTTTGCAGGAGAGATGCTCAGTAGCTCAGTACGGGCTTTTGTTGAAGTTTCGAGAACATACCTTCACCGAGGAGACAAGCGGTATATTGCTCCCTCCTACGTATATCTCACGAAGAAACCATGAGGATAAAATCAGAGAGATTAGAGCCCACACAGATGCATACCGACAATCTTTCTTTCCACGAACTCCTACGTATATCTCACGAAGAAACCATGAGGATAAAATCAGAGAGATTAGAGCCCACACAGATGCATACCGACAATCTTTCTTTCCACGAACAATACGAGACTGGAATAGAAGGGAGAACCGATAGAGGTACTCAAAGTATCCTCCGTCACACACCGTCAGGTAGCTTGCGGAGTAAGGATGTAGATGTAGATACAATAAACTGCAATCGTGAAACGCTACAATCCGACTTTTATGAATGTCGGAAACGTAATGGTACGTATTTCTCCTGCTTACATGAGGCATCACAACAACGTTTCACCAGGCAACGCTGGTCAACTGCTGTTTGTGTATGAGAATTCGGTTGGAAACTTTTATAGTCCTGTCTTCCTCGGTTGCGTGTAATATTACGGTATATTGATAATTTTTACTTATGGACCGTCTGACAGCAACTGAATAAAACACAGTTTTAGTGCCATACGCTTTTCGCCTTTATTTTCTGCAAGGCATCATCAGTGGCAGGTTGCGTGGACAATTTCTTACATATTACGGTCCTGTTGCATTTTTGGTGTTGTTCTTCTTCTTATGAACGCCAATTTGCGGTTTTTTCCACATTTCACAGCTCTATGCACTGAACACTTGTTTTAATGCAATGTTTTGGTTTCTGTTCAGGTTTGAATTAGGCACAATGACAAAAATGTAAATAAAATAGCTAACATATGTACATATTCCAGGCCACTGATGATGCCTTGCAGAAAATAAAGGCGGAAGTTTATATTACGGTATATTGATAATTTTTACTTATGGGCCGTCTGAAACCTAAACATTGCATTAAAACAAGCGTTCAGTGCATAGTGCTGTGGAATGTGGAAAAAACCGCAAATTGGCGTTCATAAGAAGAAGAACAACACCAAAAATGCAACAGGAGCATAATATGTAAGAAATTGTTCACGCAACCTGCCACTGATGATGCCTTGCAGAAAATAAAGGCGAAACGCGTATGGCACTAAAATTGTGTTTTATTCAGTTGCTGTCAGACGGTCAATAAGTAAAAATTATCAGTATACCGTAATATTCGGTTGGAAACTTTCCTCATGTCAGCACGTTGTAGGTGTCGCCACCGGCGCCAACCGTGTGTGAATGCTCTGAAAAGCTAATCATTTGCATATCACAGCATCTTCTTCCTGTCTGTTAAATTTCGCGTCTGTAGCACGTCATCTTCGTGGTGTAGCAATTTTAATGGCCAGTAGAGTATACACTTTTGGCCGTGTCCCAACTTTGGCGGCAATAGTTGCATGAGTTTTGAGGTTATGTGTGTTTGTAGAGTGTAGACAAACTGAAATATGCAATGAGGAATGGAGAATAATGCTCGCTTTTTGGTTATCTATGCCTTGCATAGGTGTTTGTGGAATTTCAGTGCTGCTGATTAAAAAAATAAGCAATATATTGCTGCTTCTGAGACCTTCACGTGTGATCAGAACAGAGATAGTTTGTCAATATCTGAGCTGCATGACAGAATTTATCGAATTAGGAGCACATATACAACTGAATTAAGAAAAATACAAGCAAATGTAATTCTAGTTGTGAAAATGCTCTCGTCTACAAGACTAAAGTCCCATAGTTCGAATTGGCCGACATTTTTTAAGGAATTTTGTTGCCAGGAGGGAAGGCTACACAAATCAAGAAGCTTCATACTTTATATATTGTTCACCCATTTAAAACGACGCAGCATTGCTCCCCATTCACATATGTTTGAATTTTGAAATATTGCCACTGTACAGAGATATCTTCAAGAGAGTAGTTTGCAAACCATTCTCTTCTTAATGCGGCCTGCTTCGAATAATTACTGCTGTTAATGTCCAAAATTATTACTGTTAATGTCAGTAATTATTGGTGTTAATGAAAAAGCGTCATCACCAACTAAAACCGCATCATATAGCATGTCGAGTGTTCTCGATTGAAATGATCGCAAGGTGATATGTAATTTCAGTTCTGGCGACAGTGCTTCATGCATTACAGTATCTTTATCCCTTATCGCATAATGAACTCTATTTAGAAGAAACGTGAACATTTCTGGTGGCATTCTAAGATAATTAAAAGAATTTCTTGGGTCTTCCATTACAAATTATTTCAGTAAGGATGCTGAGCAACCAAGTTGACGTCTTTTCTTCATCCAGTCACGAATCGAAACACGTTTCTTATTTTTGTCTTATACAGCGATTCCACGCAACATGCTTTAACTCCATCACTACTCGTGCGATGCGCAGCTGCCAAAACTTTCATTTCAGACACAGCTCAGGAACCCACAAAACGACGGAACTGAAGAGTATACTGGTTTCGCCGTGTCTACAGTCAAATATGAAATCATTTGCGTTCACTCATTCCGCGCAACGAGTGGCGCAACCCAATGTCGTCGTTTAAATTAGGCATAAGAGTACAGCTTAAATTATTGCAAGTAAAACGAGCAGCAATGATATTTATGTATTCTTGCCTACCGAGCGAGGTGGCGCAGTGGTTAGACACTGGACTCGGGAGGACGACGGTTCAATCCCGCGTCCGGCCATCCTGATTTAAGTTTTCCGTGATTTCCCTAAATCGCTCCAGGCAAATGCCGGGATGGTTCCTTCCAAAGGGCACGGCCGACTTCCTTCCCCGTCCTTCCCCAATCCGATGAGAACGATGACCTCGCTGTCTGGTCTCCTTCCCAAAAACAACCAACCAACCTATTCTTGCCTGTCACAAATATTTGGCTGTTTATTTTAGGATATGTCGCGATTGCCGGTTCTGTGGTTAGGCAAGTACCTGAGAGTATTGCCGCTGGTAAAACGACGCCAGAAGCGAAGGATGATATGTGACATCTTTCCGATTTCGGCCGAATGCCAGACGTATTCCAGATTTTTAGTCACTCGTGATGTACAGACCCTGATGTGACGGCGATGATGCAACGATGCCATGAGACCAGTGTGAATTGGCCTTACATTTGTTTTGGCACTCTTAAGACATCCGTACAGTATAGTCTAATCATGGATAAATGGAAAGATTTACTGATGTACATGACTGTAGTGCCTATTTTTAAAACAATGTAATACACGGAGTATGGTATATAGAAATGCATAACAGTAAAAGGTCCATTTGAATACCGCCCTTCAGAGCAGTTTAAGAGGCTGTTATCTAAAAACGTATTTCTTAGGTTTACGTTCATAGTTTCAATAACTTGCGAAGCAGGTTGTGCCACTACTATAGGTTTCCAATTGCAGGGTGACTGTCGCTCTCATTTTTTTTATCATTATAAAATGGCTCTGAGCACTATGGGACTTAACTTCTGAGGTCATCAGTCCCCTAGAACTTAGAACTACTTAAACCTAACTAACCTAAGGACATCACACAGATCCATGCCCGAGGCAGGATTCGAACCTGCGACCGTAGCGGTCGCGCGGTTCCAGACTGTAGCGCCTAGAACCGCTCGGCCACCCCGGCCGGCAGACACAAATAAATACGATCATTTGATCACTATAACTATTCCATCTGTCAGGTGACTGGTATCCTCAGTCAAAAAGGCACTGACGTTGTAAGCAGAGATTCAGTCCGCCATGCCGTCAATTGAGCTGCAATGTTAACTTTACCAATTATGTTCCTGCCGGCCCTTGTGGTCGAGCGGTTCTAGGCGTTGTAAGCAGAGATTCAGTCCGCCATGCCGTCTATTGAGCTGCAATGTTAACTTTACTAATTATGTTCCTGCCGGCCCTTGTGGCCGCGCGGTTCTAGGCGTTTCAGTCTGGAACCGCACGACCGCTACGGTCGCAGGTTCTAATCCTGCCTCGGGCATGGATGTGTGTGATGTCCTTACGTTAGTTAGGTTTAAGTAGTTCTAAGTTCTACGGGAGTTATGACCTCAGATGTTAAGTCCCATAGTGCTCAGAGCCATTTGGATCAATTACATTCCTGTAATTGTTTGTATGAAACTGACAACGAGCTCAAATTACAGCATATGAATGGATATTCGTTCACCAGTAATTCTCGTTTCTCACCCATTTTCCACCAGGCTTTGTATTACTTTTTGCAATCATAGGTATAATTATCACTATCTTTCCTCTTGAAATTCAATCCCGCCTTTCCTTTATAATTAATTATTTTAAGTTATTACTAATTTAATAAGTAAATCGGAATTTCAGAAAATCTGAGATCGATGAAAAATACATTATTAGCTTCTCAAACAGAGTCTCTCCTTTTTGAACCACGCACGATGTTTTAGAGCTTGTTGGAAATGGTATTTGATAGGCGTGGTATCTGGACAATTAGATAGTCGATAACGTGGTACATACCATATTCCCTTCGACAGAGCGCAGGCGCAGGGGCGTGAGCCTAGGAGAAAGGAACTGCTGCTTACGCCCGTGTCGAAGACGAGGGAATTGTTTGGAGTTTAGTGTAGCGAATTTAAGTAAATTTGTGTCCGACAGAGGGTGCACAGGCGTTGTGCAATAGAAAGATATATTTCCGGATATTGACGCATAAAATCATCAGTTCGCCGCCGTTCTCGGGTTGGAGGTATTATCTAGTGTCCGAAGAAATAAATAATAATTCTCTGCGGTATTTAAATACAGATTTAAATTTTTGTAGTGTAATGCATAGAAAAAATGTGAGTATGGTCCGTGTGTAGAGTGAAATTATTTGAAGATTAAAACCTCTTCCATTAACCGATGTAGTAAGATCGGTGACATTAATGCACGTACTCGTTAGTGGATTGATGGCTCATTATTATTTGTTATTACTCTTTGACTGTACAATTGTGAGCATGTTGTAATGTAGCGTTTTAGCTGACAAGTTATGAGGTGTTTTTATTTTTTTATAGTCTGTATCGCAATATTGTTATAAAGTAATTTTTGTGGAGTTCAGGCCGTGTATTGACAGTTGTTTATACCTGAATCGAGAGAGTAGAAAGCGTACTTTTCGGTTCGCGAGGCAAGGCATAAAATAAAATTGGCGATGTTTGTCAACGGGCTATATTGTGATATAAATTATGAGAACCTGTGAATTTGAAATTGGCCATGTCCACTACAACACAAAGAATAAAATCCTTGATATTCTCTACATACTCCAATTATGAATACTGCACGCTTTACGTTCAGGCCACTCTGGCTGTTTTGCATGTACAGTAGGCTGCTTCCACTCTTGCTAAGAATGTCAAGGGAAGAGCTGGCATATTGTACTGGAAAAGTATAGCTCCACCACCTGCATATAGTGGTGGCGGTGGTAGTACACTTTTATGTAATCTTGACTACAAAAGCAAGTTCAAATACATAAACACGGTTAATTATATTAAAATTTTTAGTGTTATCTGCTGTCAGTATATAGTAGGCAAGAATTGTTGCTGAATAAGTCAGAAATAATAACTAACTATATTAAGCAAGAGTATTTCAGTTACACATGCCACCCCCCCCCCCCCCCCCCCCATCCTCATTCTTTACATTGTTCATATTTTACATATGTAATGCACCAAAATACGCATTGGGGATTTGTCAATAACTGGTATGTGAACTGACATAATTTTGCTGGATATACCCTGAAATTATAGTTGTGTCTAACAAAATGCATTATATATTGAGTTAATCTCGGGCAATGCTACAGATCAGTCTGTCATCACATCAAAAATTTTGGATGGGGCTCTATCATCTTATGTACTGGAAAAACAATTTGCTGATTAACGTACAAATTTCATTGAGCTGGGTAGCAGAGTAACAGTTTTGCTGAAGTGACTCTTGTGCCAAGTTATTCAGAGAAGCAGTTGAAAATGTGAATTGAATGACTGGGGGACTTGAAATCTCATCCTACTGAATGTAATGTTCCTATCTGCACCACTTCACCTTTTGTTTGCATTTGTGTTATGGATTTAATGATCTTGGGCACCATAGCACACCAAGAATTTTGTAACTGTGTAATCTTCTAGTAGCATCAGACATTTGAAATGCCTATAATGAATTTCTTTTGTAAAAAAAATTAGGTTTCTTGCATGAAAAAGCTGAGAGAGTGGCCTCAAAAAGCACACTATTATTCACACCTGGACATGCTACACAAAAGCAAATTTTGAATCGTGTATGATTCTTACAAAGCCACCTGGTAGAATATGTTGTAGATAATGTGGAGAAATATCACTCATATTGTGTGTTAAAAACAGCTTTTAGCAGGCAAGGCTTTGGCTAATGAACCAGAAATTGTATATGAACAGAAACTCAACCCAGAAAGGATAAAAACTGGTTAATAATATATTTTGATCCCAGTTTGTTTTGAGTGTGTACTGAAAAGTCTCAGAACTACTAGGAAAATGTACAAAGGTAGTAAAAGAGTTAAGAAATTTGCTGTGATCTTTTATTTCTCATCTAGTTGTAGTGGAATTTTCTATAATTTAATCTGTATTGTGTGTGTGTGTGTGTGTGTGTGTGTGTGTGTGTGTGTGTGTGTGTGTGTGTGTGTGTGTGTGTGTGTGTTTGTTTTTATGTAATGCTAATTGGCTCTGAGGACTATGGGACTCAACATCTGAGGTCATCAGTCCCCTAGAACTTCGAATTACTTAAACATAGCTAACCTAAGGACATCACACACACATCCATGCCCCGAGGCAGGATTCGAACGTGCCACCGTGGCGGTTGCGCGGTTTCAGACTGAAGCGCCAAGAATCGCTCGACCACACCGGCCGGTGTAATGCTAATTGAATAAATGTAGAAATAAAAAAAGCAATTGTAACATAATCTAATATCTATGCCACTTTCTGTAAACGAGCTCAGATGAGTCTATGTTTACTATTCAGTGGATGAAATGAAAACTCTGGACTATATTGATCCACGAAGAATGCATGTGCGTCACTTGTCTGTTCACTGGACAGACCTACAAAATGTCGGAGTCCTGTGTCATTTTTCTGTAAAGTTTTTCCTGTTCTGGTAATATGTGCATAGTAGTGCCATATCTGTTGCCATAACATATTGGTTTCAAATAATTTCACATCAGTTCTCACCTTTTAACTGGTATAGTATCGTTTGTTGTGCACTTTACATGTAGTCCTACCCTTTTATGTCATTTCAACAAGTCATTGTATTCTTTACATAATCTAGTTGCTCATTCATCTTAAATTTTCAGTAATTTGTTTTATTCAGTTAGGTTTGTTTCAGCGTTTAGGACATGATCAAGTGCAAAGGCTAGACCTTGCCATTCTTAATCAGCATAATGCCTGCTGCTGAGAAGTACCTGTCTTTCCAACTTCCAACCCCAGTGCAAGCCATTCTGTGTACCATCAGTGGAGAAGCCTGTAATTTACACTTCATAATTCCCTCAGAAGGGTTGATCATTTTCCTGAAGAAACTGATTATTGAACCTGGAACTGACAATCCTGTTCCAGGCTTATACAGTTGTGATGTTCACTGTGGACAAGATTGCAAATTTGCAAATTGTTGTAGGGGTTCTGAAGAATTTCATTTCTACTTGCTTTTTAAGTATGCATACATAGATTGTTCTGCTACTTGATTCTGAGGGGAAGGTATCGGTTCTTTCTAGGAACACATTACTGGACTTTTCCTTGAGTAAGTTTTGAGGTGTTTTTTTTTTTTTTTTTTTTTTTTTTTTTTTTTTTTTTTTTTTTTTTTTTTTTTTTTTTTTTTTTTTAGATCAGAATGATTTTCTTACTGCTTCTTAAGTGTCGGAAGGTTACCTACTGTTCTTTGTATTCTTACAGTTTAAATCATGGTATTCATCTACTCCTACTTTCTGCTAAGAAAACATTTTGTACTGTTCTGTGCTTCATTGATCAAGACTGTAACAATGTGGAGGTAACATTATTTGTTTGATATTTGAGTAATGTGCCACTCTGCTCTTTGTGAAACTTCAATATGTATTGTTCCTTTCTCCCACCATTTGATTATGCTATGTTATACATACTATCCTGGTTACACATTGTGCTGTTGTCTTCTGTATTTGCCCTAAGGGTTCTGTCACTACTGGCATAGTAGAAACTTAGCCAATTCATAACCTGTAGCTGCTGTGCTGCCTACCTGTTAACTGTATGAACTCAATCTCTACTTGAATTATTGTCAAGAGCTATAATGAAGTACTACATTATACTGAGTGTACCTCTGAATTGTTGAAAGCATGCAAGAGCACCCCCTTTCCAGCTCCTGACAACCTTTTGTCTGAATTTCTTTTAAACGGTTTGGAGGTTAGCATTGTGTCAGTAGGATATTTTGGTATTTAGGAGACACACTATTCAACTTTCAACCGTTAGTGACAGTCAAACTGCAGTTGTATTATTAATATGATAACGAGTTCTCAATTTCATTCAGCTTTCTTTCCCTGTGTTGTGATAAAGACTGCGACAACTAGCCTTGGTGTGGAATGTGCCAGCAGATTCACAAATAAGAGAAATTTGCTTCGTGAAAACATGGTTACATGGTTGGTACTTACATAACTGATTTTTTTTATTTATTTGAATATTAATCTACCACAAAATCTTGCGAAATTTAATCCAACCACACACAAGCAGTGTACACAGAAATATGTTCATGGAGTGAACATGCAGTTTTGGATGGACTATTGATACGTATCAGTAGTGAACCAATGTAGATCAGTGACTGTCATGTAGTCGTTATGGAGCTACAAACCATGGGGAGGGTACCATATGATTCTGAGAAAAAAGAATGGGAAATACACTAGGAAGTGAGGCAACCTCAGACATTCATGACCTCATTTGTCGTAGTCCTCTAAAACACGGCTTTACTTAGCTGTCAATGAGGTCTTCAATGAGCTACCTTTACTTGAATATCACAGGTGATTACTGCTTTAGCCTTCAGAGATCTGTTTTATCATATTAGTATGTGTCAAAAAGCAGTGTCTCCAGCCAGAGACAATGTAAGAAAGCTGTGTGCCCCCCCCCTCCCCCCCTTCATTAAAGGAAGTCATTTTCCTGTTTTCTTTTGAAATGAAAATATGTTGTTGTCCCTGATCATTCTGCACACCAATAGTAGTCATGGGTAGAAATATCTCGCATGTGAAATCCACATCTAAAAAGGAAAAAGTGCAACTACCATTTACATATTATCAGCGTACCATCATACATAGCACTTTCAGATATGTTAGCACAACTATTGTGGAAACAAACATGGCATAGTAAACATTTTAAAATCACATGTTGCTTTTCCCCCCGTTCTGGTTTTTGCATCATAAACTTCCTATATCCATAAATATTTTTATTGTAATGTATAAATAATGGACTTGTTTGCATTACAGAAGTGTCAGATTCCAACCATATGCTTTGCCCCATGTCGTCATCAATATGGTGGAAATGGTTACTTCCAGTGCATACAAAATGACAATTACGCAACTACATACACACGGCAACAAATGTGGACAAAAATGAAAATGACACAATGTCTCACTGCAAAAATAAAATGAAAGTAACAGGACATCCACGGAAAATTGGGGGTTTAGGCCGAGGACAAGCTAAATATACAACAAGAAAAATCTCTGCATCATCGCAAAACAAATAACATTAAAAAAATTTAAATTACAATGTTCCACCACACCAATTAAATCACAAGAATTCAACATTTCCCTTTAGCTCAACCACATTTCCTTTAACCTATATAACTCGACCGCAGCTATCAATATGAAAAAACTACTGCCTAAAACTCCGAAAAGTGGAACCAAAACCCCAACAATTCAAAAACCCAAATACTCCATATTCGCTACATCAATTAAAACGCAACTGACCTACGATAAATATATAACAGACAAAGCATCACAATTACTATAGAATAAAACCAAAACAAAAATTACTTAGCAAAAAAAGCCTCCAGGAATACCACGTAGGTAGTCCACCACACGCACATGTGCATGCCGACGATGCCACATGTTTATATCCCTGTTCCAGGCTGCTGGATCTCTCAACCTCATGGTGTTGCCACAAAGGTGACACCTAACATACTCAGCAATAGGACTGGACATCTGCAGAAAATGTATGTCAGACATCATATCGTCACCCATCTGAGTTCAACAATACACTCATAAACTTCTCTGTCTTGTCCATACCTAACAAAAAAGAATAAAAAATTAGATTTCATTCTGCACAAAAATCACCAAACCAATCAGACCTAAAACAAAGGAAGAAACACTGTAATAACTCACTGAAAACATTTCAACAACCCACGTTACCATATCAACTATCTAAACTCAATACCACATTAGCACGATGACAACCTCTCAGGAGATAACTTGGGTAACAAGCTAAACTTTATCCTTGACTACAGAGTGAGATGGTGCTGTGGTTAGCACACTGGACTTGCATTCAGGAGGATGGGAATTCAAATCCCTGTTCAGTCATCCAGATTCAGGTTATTTGTGATTTTCATAAATTGCTCCAGGCAGATGCCAAAATGGTTGCTTTGAAAAGGGCGTTGCTGATTACCCCCATCCTTTTGCAATCTGAGCTTGTGCTCTGTCTTGGATGACACCACTATTGGTGGGATGTTAAACTCTAATCTTCTTTCATTTCTTAATTAACTGTCTAATTGCAGTGGGATGCAGATTTAGCATTCTTTTTAAGGAATTGCAGCTAGAATGCAACAAACAAATCTTTATAGCATTGGTACCTGTGGACAAAGTGTTTACAGGCATTTAAACATTAAAACTGTTGATGTACATAGGCATTTGTCACTGTATGCTGTGCCCCCCTCCCTTCTTGAAACAGATTGAATGAAGCCACATTTTGACAGCTCTATCATGTCAAAAGGAATATTTGATGTTAGTCATTGGCTTTTATTAGAGAGATGATAGTAACAGCTGATGTGACTTTGCCATTGGTGTGTATTTTCACAATTTTGTTGGTAGCTGCTGAACATAATGCATGTGAAAACAAAAAACCCTAGTTGTGGGGGCAGGCATATCTGTAACTATTTGGAAAAATCACCAATGTTACGACATTAGTCACCATGTTCTTTGACATTTGTCACAGGTTTGCTATGTCACTGGTCAGAGCCGACAACTAGTATTGAATATTTCTCTTTATCCCCTCTAGTCCCTTGTCAAGTTGAAAACAGTTCATAGTCTGCAGAGTTGTATGAACTCTTGAGATTGGTGTTGAATTATTAAAAAAAAAACTCAGGTTATCAGAAAATATTGATTTTCAGCAAAAGGCTAGTACCTACAGAATTATATCAACTCATATTGGTTTATTGGACATGAACATTCTCTTGCATATCTGTAATTAAAGGTCGGTCACTACTTTAAAAGATACCATTAGGTAACCTACACTTCCATTCTAAGGGCAGATCTTTCAGTGTCTACTGTCACTGTCCTGTCATCCATGCCATACAGGCAGTTGGACAGGTAATGTCCCAGTCAAATGCAATCCTCCCCTGATGCTTACCCATCTTTATAATTTTTGTATGATTATTCCATTGTAAATGTTGTCAAAGACATTATGTAAAACATACATTAGTTCAGTGGTTGCTTTTGAATTTCACAATGCATACGGCGTATGTGAGTTGTAAAATGGCTTAGTCACCCAAAATGAGGGATTTGATGTTTTATTTAGGATATGAACCATTTTGTAACTTGTAATTTTTCATTTACCTGAAGTAGTCTCAAGGCCACTAGGTAAATAATCACAGACCTTTTGAATGAGGTCTTCTTGCATGGTTATATATTCCCTCAGTTGTGATGTCAGCGATTCTCAGCTTGGTGTGGATGTTCAACAAAGAGCAATATTTTACAATTGAAATTTATTGTTCTTATTTACCTATACTTGTTTTACCTTGTTCTGTCATCTTCATTGTTTAATCACTTCCATTAATTGTTGGAAACCTGCTTATGATAGCTGACAAAATACATTGTGTAACAAAACAATAAATCCAATATGTATAAGGCAGCTGCTTATTTAAAAAGCATCCAAACTGTTGATGGACTATGGATCAATGGTTAACTGAAAATGCTAATTTTGTTAAGCTGAGCTACAAAATGTTATTGGCGTAACTGTGGGATAGTTTGTTGTAACCACAAAGCTATTCTGCAATTTTTAGAAGATAAATTATGAGTGTGGGTGAAATTGTATTTCTTCCACAACCTGTACACACAGTTTCCTGAAGTCTGAGAACATGTTCCCTACATGAATGAAGAAAGAAAGGAGGGGAAAATAAATAAAGAAAAATATGAATACTTCAGGAATCTGAATTGTGTCCTGGCTGTAATGTAGCCAAACTAATTTTTAATCTTTGCAGAATGAACAATCATACAGCATGCCAGCAGCTTTGATGACATTAGTAATTGTTTATATAGTAGTGTGTATATCAAACTGACATTGTACACTAGTGAAAAACTTGGTTTTTAACTTCTTCAGCCGACATATTCATCACCAGAGAATTCAGCAGCTGTATCAGTATTAAAATTTCTTTCATACCTTCATTTTTTTTTCACTCCTAGTCAAAATTTTTACCAAAAGTATAAAAGTGTTATATATAATTGTTAAATTTACCTATCATGTCTGTATCACAGCTACACATTGGAATACCTTAGTATGCAACTGTGGTCATATTTTAAATGGGTAACTGGTGGATGGGTGGGAGAAATTAAGGCAGAGGGGGTGAGGGGGACGAATGTCAATAGCATAGCAGATTCACATTCACTAAAACATTATAGTAACTGTAAAAAAAGTGCAACTGGGACTGAAAGATAAATAAGAAGTAATACACTTGGTTATTTTCTTCGTGCCACATCGGTTGGGTCCCCAGATTTCAGTTTTAAGAGCAAGTTGTCAGAGGGAGGTGTTTGATTGCAGTTTCGGTAAAGATGTTTGTGAATTTCATTTCTACTTGCAAGATTAAAAATTTACATGTATAATTATGTGATATGGGGCCTATATCTATTGTTGTATCAGTGAAAGAAGACCCCTGACAACCAGTAGTGCTGTTACCATTAACTGTGAAGTTAAAAAGCCTGCAGACAAAAAAAAGTAGTCTTTGAAGAAGATATGACAACACTGAGGCTTTGCCTCAGAGACATTCACAAAATTGTGGTACGCAGTTGGTTCAGGTAGGTGCATGAAGCAGCCGTGGCCATGCCCAGCCCATTGAAACAGTTAGGGAGCCTCTTATGCCGACTTGGTTATAGATCCTGACCAGTGTACCATGTTGCAACACTTGCGCAAGGAATCAAGAAATCTCCCCTGGGCTTTAACAAAGTTTTTACTGTAGTTATCATTATGTTGATTCCTGGAGGGAATCATTTCTGGTCCCACCACTCAACATTGGTCAGGATTTTATACCCACCACTAATTATTGAATTGTTACTCGTGCTTCCTGAGGAAGAAAATGAGGAGGACAATAATGTGATTCCATGTATCTAAATTCTATTTCCTGAATTTCTGCACTGCTGCAGCTATGTCCCTGTTGTAAGGGAGAAAACTTAACAATAATAAGTACAGAAGTGGCAAGTTGTAGGTATTAGTCCCTATTTTTTAAACTTTCTGATACACATTGTATATGCCTCCTTTTCAAGTATGTGATTATGTTTCTCTCTCTTATATTTGATGATAGTGTTAGCAGTTCACAAACTTCAGAGAATATGGTTGAGCCAGCCAGTATAAGAATGGTGCATACACTGGTAAAGTGATGTGAATATATACTTATGGCTATGTTAAGGGCAATCACCTTTTCCAAGGTATCAGAGAATCAGATAAATGGTAACATGAAAACCTTGTTGTCAGTGTTACTCTCTGCACTTTAAGAACTAGGGTCATCATTGTTATTATCTCCTGATCCAGTTACATCACTATAATCCCCCCTGTGGGTCCTGGGTAAGAATAGGCCCGAGGTATTCCTGCCTGTCGTACGAGGCGACTAAAAGGAGTTTCAACCGTTTCGGCCTTCCATGTGATGGTCCCCCTTGGGGTTTGACCTCCATTTTTCAAAATTCTACAGAAGTACAAGCCTTTTGGGGAAGGACACCTTACGTGGTGTACCACTGGTCCTAAGTGCACTAAGACCTTGGCACTCAGCATTGCACCGGCGTTGTAACCATACCCACTATTGCTCAAATTGGGCCTAAACGCCTGATGGGTTGTCCAAGTTACGCCCATAGTGCATCTCCATCTGCACCAGCGATCATGATGGACTTTCCATGGCACCAGAAATCCAGCACGGTAGCCAGCCCGTTGTGGTGGGGTCGTCATGTACCCTCTAGGTTGTAGCCCCCTGACAACACAGGGATTGTACTGCCGATACCTGAGCTGCACCCTCCCCACGTCGGCCAAGGAGTAGATGCCCGTCTCCATGGGGCATCAGGACTCCCGGCAATGGTCATCCTGCCAGGTGGCCCTTGCTGCGGCCGGGTGGCGCCCGTGGGGAGAGCCCCTGGTCGGAGTGGGTGGTATCGGGGCGGACGTTTCGCAGATGGAACGTCAACACGTATCAGGTCGCTCTGCGGCCGAGTCTTTCAAAAGAAAAGGTACTGTTTCTAGTTCTGGTTCTCCTGCCCTTTCCCCCTTTGCCACTCCATGGGAGGAGGGACAGGCCCGCCGGCTTGGGGTGAAGTACTTCCCCCGCTATTTGGTCTGTTCTCGAACCGATGGGGGGACATTCGCCACCTCCAAGCCCATGTTCTTTGTTCAGCACATTGAGGACATCTTCGGGGAAATCGAGGCTCTCAGCAAGATGCGTTCAGGGTCTGTTCTTATCAAGACCACCTCCGCCACACAGTCAGCGGCGCTCCAGGCGTGCGACCGCCTAGGGGACATCCCAGTATCCATTGTCCCACATCTGGCACTAAATAGGACACAGGGGGTTATTTTTCATCGTGACCTCCTGCTACAATCTGATGAGGAGCTCAGGGCCAACCTGGAGCGCCGAGGCGTGCATTTCGTCCGGCGAGTCCAGCGCGGCCCCAAAGACCGTCGCATCGACACCGGGGCCTTTATCCTCGCCTTCGAGGGGGACGTTCTCCCGGAGAAGGTAAAGGTGATGTGCTACCGGTGTGACATGCGACCTTACATCCCGCCTCCTATGCGCTGTTTTAGGTATTTGCGCTTTGGGCACATGTCGTCACGGTGTGAGGCTGTGCCCCTTTGTGGCGATTGTGGACGTCCTCTTCGTGAGGAACATACACGCACCCCACCACCTCGGTGCATTAATTGTCCTGGCGTCCACTCGCCTAGATCCTCAGACTGCCCCGCATATCAGAAGGAGAAGAAGATACAAGAAATCAAAACTTTGGATCGGCTCTCTTATTCTGAGGCCAGGAAGAAGTATGACCGCCTCCATCCCGTGCCATTGACCACTTCGTTTGCCTCAGTTGTGTCCACTCCTTCCGCGGTATCCTCACCTCTATCCTGTCCCCCCTCCGCCTCCTCCGCCCATCAGGGGTTTCTGCCTCCGCCTCCCAAATCCCTCCCTTCCAAATCCTCCTCCCCCATGGCCCCCACCCCCTCTGCCCCAGGGGCCACCCTTCCTCCTCCTCCTCCCCCCACGCCACCTGAGAAGCGATCCTCTTCTCAGGCGTCCATCGGGGCAACGTTCCGGACCCCAGCTTCCGAGGTCCGGCGTTCCAAAACGAACCCCGCCCGTGAGGAC
Organism: Schistocerca americana; assembly: GCF_021461395.2. NCBI lineage: Eukaryota > Metazoa > Arthropoda > Insecta > Orthoptera > Acrididae > Schistocerca > Schistocerca americana. The sequence continues at coordinate 715,111,842 of NC_060130.1, forward strand.
CTTCTTCGGGTCCAGCCCACCATCCCTGTGCCTCCTCGGCCTTCCAAGAAGGCCTCCAAGAAGAAGACTCTATCCCCCTCTCCACCCTGGCGCGTTTCGTCTGACGCTCCATCCGTGAGTCGCTGCTCCCGGCCGTCCTCAGTTTCGCCGGGACGCTCTGCTGCCAGGCGCTCAGCTGGCCTTTCGTCGGCAAATGATGATGCCCCTCCTACACAACCAGGGACAGCGGCCGCAGCTGGCGACGAGTCGATGGAACCGGATCCGCCTCCCGTCGGTTGTAGCGTTGTTCCCTCGCAACCTGGCCCTCCGCGGCCGTTGAGGTGACCAGCTCTTCACCCGTCTCGTTCCCCCAACTTTTTGACTAGCGATGGCATTGTTTCATTGGAACATAAGAGGTATTCGATCTAATCGGGAGGAATTACAACTGCTCCTCCGCCTGCACTGTCCGCTCGTCCTTGGTCTCCAGGAAACCAAGTTGCGCCCGACTGACCGTATTGCCTTTACCCACTATACCTCGGAGCGGTATGACCTCACCCCTGTGGACGGTATCCCAGCTCATGGTGGGGTCATGTTGCTCGTTCGGGATGATGTCTATTACCATCCCATCCCATTGACCACCCCACTCCAAGCAATAGCTGTCTGCATTACTCTTTCTGCTTTTACTTTTTCAGTTTGAACCATCTACACTCCATCGTCATCCGCAGTTAGTCTGGCTGACATGATGCACTTGATTGTTCAGCTTCCTCCGCCGTTTTTATTGTTTGGCGACTTCAATGCCCATCATCCCCTTTGGGGCTCTCCTGCATCCTGTCAAAGAGGCTCACTCTTGGCGGATGTCTTCAACCATCTCAATCTTGTCTGCCTCAATACTGGCGCCCCGACTTTCCTCTCGGACTCTACTCATACCTACTCCCACTTGGACCTCTCGATCTGTTCTACCACTCTTGCCCGTCGGTTCGAGTGGTATGTCCTTTCTGACACCTATTCGAGGGCCACTTCCCGTGTCATTCATCTCCTGCACCACACCCCATCCCCACGTCCTTCGAGCTGGAACATACTGAAAGCTGACTGGGGACTTTACTCCTCCCTGGCGACCTTTCCGGACCACGATTTTCCCAGTTGTGACAGTCAGGTCGAATACCTCATGGCTGTTATCATCAATGCTGCCGAACGTTCCATTCCTCGTACTACTTCTTCTTCACGTCGCGTTTCCGTCCCCTGGTGGAACGAGGCTTGTAGGGACGCTATCCGTGCTCGACGACGTGCTTTACGCACCTTTCGCCGCCATCCTACGTTGGCGAATTGTATTGAATACAAACGACTCCGAGCACAATGCCGTAGAGTCATCAAAGACAGCAAAAAAGCTTGTTGGGCCTCTTTCACCAGCTCCTTTAACAGTTTTACTCCCTCTTCCGTCGTTTGGGGTAGCCTGCGCCGGCTGTCGGGCATTAAGGCCCACTCCTCGGTACCTGGCCTGACCTCAGGTAATGAGGTCCTTGTTGATCCTGTGGCTGTCTCCAACGCCTTTGGCCGCTTTTTCGCGGAGGTTTCAAGCTCCGCCCATTACCATCCTGCCTTCCTTCCCAGGAAAGAGGCAGAAGAGGCTCGGCGACCTTCCTTCCACTTGGTGAATCTGGAAACTTATAATGCCCCCTTTACTATGCGGGAACTCGAATGTGCGCTTGCACTGTCCCGGTCCTCTGCTCCGGGGCCAGATGCCATTCACGTTCAGATGCTGGCACATCTTTCTGCGGCGGGCAAAAGTTTCCTTCTTCGTACCTACAATCGCGTCTGGACCGAAGGTCAAGTCCCCATGCGTTGGCGTGACGCCGTTGTTGTTCCTATACCCAAACCCGGGAAGGATAGACACCTTCCTTCTAGTTACCGCCCCATTTCTCTTACAAGCTTTGTCTGTAAGGTGATGGAGCGCATGGTTAATGCTCGGTTAGTCTGGATTCTTGAATCTCGACGGCTACTTACTAATGTCCAATGCGGCTTTCGTCGCCGCCGCTCCGCTGTTGACCACCTTGTGACCTTGTCGACATTCATCATGAATAACTTTTTGCGAAGGCTCCAAATGGTAGCCGTGTTCTTCGACTTGGAGAAGGCTTATGATACCTGTTGGAGAGGAGGTATCCTCCGCACTATGCACAGGTGGGGCCTACGCGGTCGCCTGTCCCTTTTTATTGATTCCTTTTTAACGGATCGAAAGTTTAGGGTACGTGTGGGTTCCGTATTGTCCGACGTCTTCCTCCAGGAGAACGGAGTGCCTCAGGGCTCCGTCTTGAGGGTAGCCCTTTTTGCCATCGCGATCAATCCAATTATGGATTGCATTCCACCTAATGTCTCAGGCTCTCTCTTTGTCGATGACTTCACGATCTACTGCAGTGCCCAGAGAACATGCCTCCTGGAGCGCTGCCTTCAGCGTTGTCTAGACAGCCTCTACTCATGGAGCGTGGCAAATGGCTTCCGGTTCTCTGAAGAGAAGACGGTTTGTATCAACTTTTGGCGATATAAAGCGTTCCTTCCGCCATCCTCGGTCCCGTTGTTCTCCCATTCGTGGACACAACTAAGTTTCTAGGGCTCACGTTGGACAGGAAACTGTGTTGGTCTCCACATGTCTCTTATTTGGCGGCCCGTTGTACACGTTCCCTTAATGTCCTCAGAGTTCTTAGCGGTTCATCTTGGGAAGCGGATCGCACTGTCCTGCTTCGCTTGTATCGGTCCATAGTCCGATCGAAGCTGGATTATGGGAGCTTCGTCTACTCGTCCGCTCGGCCATCCCTCTTACGCCGGCTCAACTCCATCCACCATCGGGGGATACGTCTTGCGACCGGAGCCTTCTACACTAGTCCTGTCGAGAGTCTTTATGCTGAAGCTGCCGAGTTACCATTGACCTACCGGCGTGACGTACTGCTGTGTCGGTATGCCTGCCGGCTGTTGTCTATGCCCGACCACCCCTCTTACAAGTCTTTCTTCGCCGATTCTCTCGACCGTCAGTACGGGTTGTATGTTTCTGCCCTGCTGCCCCCCGGAGTCCGCTTCCGTCGCCTGCTTCGACAATTGGATTTTGCCCTCCCTACCACCTTCAGAGAGGGTGAGAGCCCGACACCACCTTGGCTCCAGGCTCCGGTTCATATTTATCTCGACCTCAGCTCACTCCCGAAGGAGGGTACTCCGGCTGCAGTGTATTGCTCACGGTTTGTCGAGCTTTGTGCTCGACTTGCCGGTCACACCTTTATTTACACCGATGGCTCCAAAACTGACGATGGTGTCGGCTGTGCCTTTGTCGTCGGGGCCGCCACCTTTAAATACCGGCTCCTCGACCAATGTTCGAGCTTTACAGCCGAGCTTTTTGCTCTCCATCAGGCCGTTCAGTATGCCCGCCGCCACCGCCATTCATCTTATGTACTCTGCTCTGATTCACTCAGTGCTCTTCAGAGCCTTGGAGCTCCCTATCCGGTCCATCCCTTGATTCAACGGATACAGCAGACCCTCCATTCTTTCGCTGATAATGGTGGTTCTGTCAGCTTTCTGTGGGTTCCCAGACATGTGGGAGTGCCTGGGAATGAGGCTGCGGATGCTGCAGCCAAGGCTGCAGTCCTCCTGCCTCGGACAGCCTCCCATTGTGTCCCGTCATCTGACGTTCGTGGGGATGTATGTAAGAGGCTTGTGTCGTTGTGGTGGGATGCTTGGTCATCCCTTCAAGGAAACAAGCTCCGGGCAGTAAAACCGCTCCCAACTGCTTGGACAACATCCTCCCGACCATCTCGGCGCGAGGAGGTCCTTCTGACCAGGTTGCGGATTGGGCATTGCCGGTTTAGCCACCGCTACCTGCTCTCCGGTGACCCAGCCCCGCAGTGCCCTTGTGGTCAGGCATTAACAGTGCGCCACGTTTTATTGTCGTGTCCCCGTTTTAGTCAATTTCGTGTTGTCCTGTCCCTGCCATCTACTTTACCGGATGTTTTAGCTGATGACGCTCGAGCAGCTGCTAGTATTCTGCGTTTTATAACTTTAACTGGCTTGTCCAAAGACATTTAACCTTTTTACTTATTTTATCTGCATCTTTGTCAGGTCCTTCTGGTGTCCCCCCCATCCCCTTGAGTTTTACCAGATTCCATGTGCTCTAACAACAGTGACTGGGCGCTAATGACCTCAGCAGTTGAGCGCCCTTAAACCCAACCAAAAAAAAAAAAAAAAAAAAACATTGCTATAACTGTTTCAAACTATCAAACTGGAAGCATAAAAAGTTCTGGAATAGTGTCTGTGGTTCAGCTTCTCATAAAGCAAAATTGAAAGAGGTATGCGTAATTCTTAAGATAAGGTCTGCATTTCAAATATCTAAAAAATATTTTACATGGCCTTCAGTCTGAAGGCTTGTTAGTAAGTCTTGAGATGATTGTGAGATCACAATCTACATCTACATCGATACTCCGCAAGCCACCCAACGGTGTGTGGCGGAGGGCACTTTACGTGCCACTGTCATTACCTCCCTTTCCTGTTCCAGTCGCGTATGGCTCGCGGGAAGAACGACTGTCTGAAAGCCTCCATGCGCGCTCTAATCTCTCTTATTTTACATTCGTGATCTCCTCGGGAGGTATAAGTAGGGGGAAGCAATATATTCGATACCTCATCCAGAAACGCACCCTCTCGAAACCTGGCGAGCAAGCTACACCGCGATGCAGAGCGCCTCTCTTGCAGAGTCTGCCACTTGAGTTTATTAAACATCTCCATAACGCTATCACGGTTACCAAATAACCCTGTGATGAAACGCGCCGCTCTTCTTTGGATCTTCTGTATCTCCTCCGTCAGACCGATCTGGTACGGATCCCACACTGATGAGCAATACTCAAGTATAGGTCGAACGAGTGTTTTGTAAGCCACCTCCTTTGTTGATGGACTACATTTTCTAAGCACTCTCCCAATGAATCTCAACCTGGTACCCGCCTTACCAACAATTAATTTTATATGATCATTCCACTTCAAATCGTTCCGCACGCATACTCCCAGATATTTTACAGAAGTAACTGCTACCAGTGTTTGTTCCGCTATCATATAATCATACAATAAAGGATCCTTCTTTCTATGTATTCACAATACATTACATTTGTCTATGTTAAGGGTCAGTTGCCACTCCCTGCACCAAGTGCCTATCCGCTGCAGATCTTCCTGCATTTCTCTACAATTTTCTAATGCTGCAACTTCTCTGTATACTACAGCATCATCCGCGAAAAGCCGAATGGAACTTCCGACACTATCTACTAAGTCATTTATATATATTGTGAAAAGCAATGGTCCCATAACACTCCCCTGTGGCACGCCAGAGGTTACTTTAACGTCTGTAGACGTCTCTCCATTGATAACAACATGCTGTGTTCTGTTTGCTAAAAACTCTTCAATCCAGCCACACAGCTGGTCTGACATTCCGTAGGCTCTTACTTTGTTTATCAGGCGACAGCGCGGAACTGTATCGAACGCCTTCCGGAAGTCAAGAAAAATAGCATCTACCTGGGAGCATGTATCTAATATTTTCTGAGCAATGCCAGAGTCTTAGACGGATTATGTAAACTTAAGAATATACCATGGGGTAATGCTCACTGTATCTATAGAATTCCTAAACTAGCTGTGCCAGTTAGGTGATGCTAAATGGTGAGCATTTCATGGAATTCAGACATTTGTGGCGGGCTTTTGGTTTTGTTAACCCATGTTTTCTGGGTAGTGACACTTAAAATGTCTCTCTTTCTATTAATATAAATTCTGGGTGAATGCCAGTAACCATTGTTGTGTGTGGTAAGGGAGAATGGAGTATGCAGGTCTTTTGTTTAACTACTTGAAATGTGAGGTTTTTTTGTCATCAGTTTGTTGACATCAATTTTTTTTTGATTATTTTGATGTGGCCTGCTGCAGCTTCCTTTCGTATGCCAGCATCATCTTAGAGAATCACTCGCTCAGTTTCCTTGATTATTTGTTGGATATATTCCAATCTATCTTCTATAATCTTTGCCCTACATCTTCTTGTACCATGCAAGTTATTACTTGATGTCTTAACACATCGTATGATCTTCTCTTCTTGTAGTCAGTGTTTTCCATATATTGTTGATTCTGTAGAGAACTTCCTCATTCCTTATCTTTCAGCATCCTACTGTAACACCACATCTCAGATGCTTCAGCTCAATTCTCTTCCTGTCTTCCTGCAGTCTTTGAACTAGTTCTATGAAATACTGTGCCCCAGCGGTACAGTCTCAGAAAATTCTTCATGAAATTAGGGTCTACATTTGATTACTAGTAGACTTCTAGTGGGTAAGGTGTAACCTATTAGATACTGCAGATTGTAAGTTTCAGATGAGTGTTCAGCCTGTTGACATGAAGAGCCTGCCAAATAAGTCTGTTTTAGGAAGTCCTCCAAACATTAGTGTGTGATCAAATATAACCTATAGTTCATAATATGTACCTTACAGTTAATACAGGATGAGGCAAGTTTGTTAAAAGTATCCTGTTTTTCACACGAGATAGGTGGCACCAGTTGACTTCATTGAAATCTGTAAGAGAGGGACGGGAAAAAATTAATTGCAAACTCATTATTCAGACTTCAAATAGAGCAAAAGCTGTGTGCCTCCTATGAGAATAACCTTGAGTACTGAAATATCTGCAGAGATGACTCATAGCCTGAACTCTAGTAAGGGTATAAAGTTTCATGCTGCCACTGACATCAATGTACACACTTTCAATTCAATCATGTTGTAAAACTAAGAGCTTGTGTACTGAATTCAATAGAGTGATCCAGTTGCTAATAATATAGTTGTGCTTGTGCGTGCGTGTGCACACAAAATGCAAGCTATTTGTGGCTGGGTTGTACAGGATTGATCACCTAAAATTTGCACTGCAAATATTGGAAAAAAATGGAAAGTACTATTGATTGTTAGGTAATCAACAGATTGTAATAATACTTACTTGTACAAACATACATTTTTAAATGGAACAATGCCTATTGATGTTAACAAACTAAAAGTAGGGTAAATTAGAACTGCAGGATTCTAGTGCGAATTGTGTATGAGATGTCGTATTTTCAAAAATTCCCACACTGACACTTGTCCAATACTTGTGAAAGCACACACTAAACAACTGAAGTGCATACACTAGTTATGTGTGGATTATGACAAGTAGTGAGACAATTGATCATCACAGGTTGTGTTCAAAATGACCACCACAGCAGCAATACACACTTCCAATGTGGTATGGAACAACTGCTGCACATGTGCTAGCATTTCAGCAGAGATGTCAGAGCAGGCTGCAGTAATGTCATTGCATATCATCGGGTGTAGTTGGTATGTCCTTGCAAGGAGCATGTTTCAGCATTCCGCACAGGAAAAAGTCTAAAGGCCTGTAGTACAAGGAATGGGATGGCCATGAACAGCCATCATGTTGGTGCCATAGGTTCCTCCTAGTCTGCAGAGGAACGTCTGTGAGCATCTGTCCAAGATGGTCTGTTGGGAGGCCGCAATACTAGTGCACATTCAGTGTTCCATCCATGAAAAGTGATTCTGAGCTGATCACTATCCAACACCATATATTCACACTCCATGGATGCTGACATTCCACCTGAAGAAGCCAATGGGGATTGTCAACAGATCAATAGTACATGTTTCGGCAGTGTACCTGCTCATGATTGGTAAATGTGGCTTCATTTCTAAACAAGATACCTAATACATCTGGAGTACCCTGTCTTAATACCCACATACAGAAGTTACACGATTTTTCGTAATCGTTGACGTGCAGCTCTTGATGGTGAGACATATTTTAGGGATGGAACCTATGTCGATGGAGAATGCGTGGGGACACTTGCCTGACTTATGCCACTCCCTCATGTTGTTGCGTGGGAGCCAACATGCGGATCAGTTACAACAGGAGCAAGAACATTAATTGCTCGTCTTTTGTCGTCACTTGCTTCCTTCAATTATGTTGTCTTGGGTATTACACAACAACATTCATATAACTGGATGAAGAGGTTGATAAATAATTGCTGATACAGTTGAATTATGTTGGGATATCTTGTTGCAAACACTGTAAAAGAGCAAACTGCATTCTTCCTACACTCTCCATACATCATGAGCATGTTGGTGTTTTCTGCATTGGTAAATCCTGTTGTCCACTCACGACCTACTGATTGGACCGTCACACACTAACTCACTAGCAAGTCACACTGCACTCCAGGAACACGCAACCTAGCAATTACGCAGGTTGAATGGCACAAACAAGTGTCAGTGTCGAAACTTTTGAAAATGAGATATCTCGTAAATGACTCGTGCTAGACTTCTGCAACAAACACCACTGACATTCTAATTTACATCTACATCTACATTGATACTCCGCAAGCCACCCAACGGTGTGTGGCGGAGGGCACTTTACGTGCCACTGTCATTACCTCCCTTTCCTGTTCCAGTCGCGTATGGTTCGCGGGAAGAACGACTGTCTGAAAGCCTCCGTGCGCGCTCTAATCTCTCTAATTTTACATTCGTGATCTCCTCGGGAAGTATAAGTAGGGGGAAGCAATATATTCGATACCTCATCCAGAAACGCACCCTCTCGAAACCTGGCGAGCAAGCTACACCGCGATGCAGAGCGCCTCTCTTGCAGAGTCTGCCACTTGAGTTTATTAAACATCTCCGTAACGCTATCACGGTTACCAAATAACCCAGTGACGAAACGCGCCGCTCTTCTTTGGATCTTCTCTATCTCCTCCGTCAACCCGACCTGGTACGGATCCCACACTGATGAGCAATACTCAAGTATAGGTCGAACGAGTGTTTTGTAAGCCACCTCCTTTGTTGATGGACTACATTTTCTAAGCTCTCTCCCAATGAATCTCAACCTGGTACCCGCCTTACCAACAATTAGTTTTATATGATCATTCCACTTCAAATCGTTCCGTACGCATACTCCCACATATTTTACAGAAGTAACTGCTACCAGTGTTTGTTCCGCTATCATATAATCATACAATAAAGGATCCTTCTTTCTATGTATTCGCAATACATTACATTTGTCTATGTTAAGGGTCAGTTGCCACTCCCTGCACCAAGTGCCTATCCGCTGCAGATCTTCCTGTATTTCGCTACAATTTTCTAATGCAGCAACTTCTCTGTATACTACAGCATCATCCGCGAAAAGCCGCATGGAACTTCCGACACTATCTACTAAGTCATTTATATATATTGTGAATAGCAATGGTCCCATAACACTCCCCTGTGGCACGCCAGAGGTTACTTTAACGTCTGTAGACGTCTCTCCATTGATAACAACATGCTGTGTTCTGTTTGCCAAAAACTCCTCAATCCAGCCACACAGCTGGTCTGATATTCCGTAGGCTCTTACTTTGCTTATCAGGCGACAGTGCGGAACTGTATCGAACGCCTTCCGGAAGTCAAGAAAAATAGCATCTACCTGGGAGCCTGTATCTAATATTTTCTGGGTCTCATGAACAAATAAGGCGAGTTGGGTCTCACACGATCGCTGTTTCCGGAATCCATGTTGATTCCTACATAGTAGATTCTGGGTTTCCAGAAATGACATGATACGCGAGCAAAAAACATGTTCTAAAATTCTACAAGAGATCGACGTAAGAGATATAGGTCTATAGTTTTGCGCATCTGCTCGACGACCCTTCTTGAAGACTGGGACTATCTGTGCTCTTTTCCAATCATTTGGAACCCTCCGTTCCTCTAGAGACTTGCGGTACACGGCTGTTAGAAGGGGGGCAAGTTCTTTCGCGTACTCTGTGTAGAATCGAATTGGTATCCCGTCAGGTCCAGTGGACTTTCCTCTATTGAGTGATTCCAGTTGCTTTTCTATTCCTTGGACACTTATTTCGATGTCAGCCATTTTTTCGTTTGTGCGAGGATTTAGAGAAGGAACTGCAGTGCGGTCTTCCTCTGTGAAACAGCTTTGGAAAAAGGTGTTTAGTATTTCAGCTTTACGCGTGTCATCCTCTGTTTCAATGCCATCATCATCCCGTAGTGTCTGGATATGCTGTTTCGAGCCACTTACTGATTTAACGTAAGACCAGAACTTCCTAGGATTTTCTGTCAAGTCGGTACATAGAATTTTACTTTCGAATTCAATGAACGCTTCACGCATAGCCCTCCTTACGCTAACTTTGACATCGTTTAGCTTCTGTTTGTCTGAGAGGTTTTGGCTGCGTTTAAACTTGGAGTGGAGCTCTCTTTGCTTTCGCAGTAGTTTCCTAAGTTTGTTGTTGTACCACGGTGGGTTTTTCCCGTCCCTCACAGTTTTACTCGGCACGTACCTGTCTAAAACGCATTTTACGATTGCCTTGAACTTTTTCCATAAACACTCAACATTGTCAGTGTCGGAACAGAAATTTTCGTTTTGATCTGTTAGGTAGTCTGAAATCTGCCTTCTATTACTCTTGCTAAACAGATAAACCTTCCTCCCTTTTTTTATATTCCTATTAACTTCCATATTCAGGGATGCTGCAACGGCCTTATGATCACTGATTCCCTGTTCTGTACATACAGATTCGAAAAGTTCGGGTCTGTTTGTTATCAGTAGGTCCAATATGTTATCTCCACGAGTCGGTTCTCTGTTTAATTGCTCGAGGTAATTTTCGGATAGTGCACTCAGTATAATGTCACTCGATGCTCTGTCCCTACCACCCGTCCTAAACATCTGAGTGTCCCAGTCTATATCTGGTAAATTGAAATCTCCACCTAAGACTATAACATGCTGAGAAAATGTATGTGAAATGTATTCCAAATTTTCTCTCAGTTGTTCTGCCACTAATGCTGCTGAGTCGGGAGGTCGGTAAAAGGAGCCAATTATTAACCTAGTTCGGTTGTTTAGTGTAACCTCCACCCATAATAATTCACAGGAACTATCCACTTCTACTTCACTACAGGATAAACTACTACTAACAGCGATGAACACTCCACCACCGGTTGCATGCAATCTATCCTTTCTAAACACCGTCTGTACCTTTGTAAAAATTTCGGCAGAATTTATCTCTGGCTTAAGCCAGCTTTCTGTACCTATAACGATTTCAGCTTCGGTGCTTTCTATCAGCGCTTGAAGTTCCGGTACTTTACCAACGCAGCTTCGACAGTTGACAATTACAATACCGATTGCTGCTTGGTCCCCGCATGTCCTGACTTTGCCCCACACCCGTTGAGGCTGTTGCCCTTTCTGTACTTGCCCAAGGCCATCTAACCTAAAAAACCGCCCAGCCCACGCCACACAACCCCTGCTACCCGTGTAGCCGCTTGTTGCGTGTAGTGGACTCCTGACCTATCCAGCGGAACCCGAAACCCCACCACCCTATGGCGCAAGTCGAGGAATCTGCAGCCCACACGGTCGCAGAACCGTCTCAGCCTCTGATTCAGACCCTCCACTCGGCTCTGTACCAAAGGTCCGGAGTCAGTCCTGTCGACGATGCTGCAGATGGTGAGCTCTGCTTTCATCCCGCTAGCGAGACTGGCAGTCTTCACCAAATCAGATAGCCGCCGGAAGCCAGAGAGGATTTCCTCCGATCCATAGCGACACACATCATTGGTGCCGACATGAGCGACCACCTGCAGATGGGTGCACCCTGTACCCTTCATGGCATCCGGAAGGACCCTTTCCACATCTGGAATGACTCCCCCCGGTATGCACACGGAGTGCACATTGGTTTTCTTCCCCTCTCTTGCTGCCATTTCCCTAAGGGGCCCCATTACGCGCCTGACGTTGGAGCTCCCAACTACCAGTAAGCCCACCCTCTGCGACTGCCCGGATCTTGCAGACTGAGGGGCAACCTCTGGAACAGGACAAGCAGCCATGTCAGGCCGAAGATCAGTATCAGCCTGAGACAGAGCCTGAAACCGGTTCGTCAGACAAACTGGAGAGGCTTTCCGTTCAGCCCTCCGGAATGTCTTTCGCCCCCTGCCACACCTTGAAACGACCTCCCACTCTACCACAGGTGAGGGATCAGCCTCAATGCGGGCAGTATCCCGGGCAACCACAGTCGTAGTCCGATCAGGGGATGCGTGGGACGAGCTGGCCGTCCCCGACAAACCCCCATCCCGACCCCCACAGTGATGCCCATTGGCAACAGCCTCAAGCTGTGTGACCGAAGCCAACACTGCCTGAAGCTGGGAGCGAAGGGATGCCAACTCAGCCTGCATCCGAACACAGCAGTTGCAGTCCCTATCCATGCTGAAAACTGTTTTGCTAAGAACGTCTGAACTAATCTACAGAGAGCGCAAACAAATCGACAAAATTTAAACGGTTATTAAAATACAAGATTGCCTAGTAAATGCAGTAATGCTGCTACTTGCGCACTGCTGACACTGCTCGGCGGCGGAAGGAGACTAAGCGAAATTACACTATTCAGGTACTAAAACACGATGCTACACTCTCAAATACTATAATACGCCCGAAATTTATGAATTAAACAATGCAAGAACCAAAAACACGCAAAGAAATTAAGAATTAAACTATGTAACAAATGAGTGAGCTAGGAGTATACGACTTGCTGCTCAGCTGCTTATCCAACGGCGGCAGGGGGCACACTGACTGCGACCAACCGACACTGGCCGTTCAAAACAAAACAGTAGACAAACGACTACGCGAATTTACACTATTCAGGTACTAAAACGTGATGCTACAACTCTCAAATACTATAATACGCTCGAAATTTATGAATTAAACAATGCAAGAACCAAAAACAAGCAAAGAAATTAAGAATTAAACTATGTAACAAATGAGTGAGCTAGGAGTATACGACTTGCTGCTCAGCTGCTTATCCAACGGCGGCAGGGGGCCTACTTTTAGTTTGTTACTGTCAATAGGCATAGTTCAATTTAAAAAAATGTATGTATGCACAAAAAATACACTTTGTAAGTATTATTACAATCTGTTGATTAGCTAAAAGTATGAACCCTTGACTACCAATCCAAACTGCAGATCAATAGCACTTTCAATTTCTGCAATAATTTTAGGTGATTTACTGTGTATAGCAAGGTGGCATGTGCCAGAAGCACACTAATTAGCCTACAAGTGTGCACCAGTTCTTCTGACTGAACAGGGATTGCCCAATTTTTATGGAAAAAAGAAAGGTACAAAAAGGAAATGAATTTCCTGTGCAGATACCAAAAAAAATTACAAATTTCCACCATGGTCCAGATTTCAACTGATAGTGCGTATAGTGTTCATTATGAAATAATGTGTGTACAATTTGTGCAGTGATCTGTAAGCAATGAATTAACATTGTAGAGCCAGCTTATTACATTATTAAACAACTTCTTTGCAAAACAGTATTGAACACTTCGGTTAAACTGAATGGGGTTGCGTTGTTCTCAACAGTGTGGCATAGTACCCGGGAGTATGGAGACACCAGTCTTCATCCAGCTATCCTGATTCAGGTTTCCTGTGCTTTCCATAAATTACTTAAAGAAAATACCAGGATGGTTTCTACTAAAAGACCAGTCCCAATCTTGATCATAGAATGCAGGCTTTACTGGCTGGTATTAACTTCTTTTTAAAACTTTTGGGCTGAAAGGCCGTGGTCAATGTGTGAAACTTTCCCCTAATGTTTCATATCCGGTTGTGGGAGCCATCCTCAGCTGGAAATGAAATGTTAGGGGAAAGTTTTACATATCAACCATAGTTTGTCACCTAGAAGACCTTAGTTGACCTCTTCTGTCTGTGATTGACTCGGGTAAAATATTTGAAATGCACCAACCATGCTCAGTAACATCACTTTACTTTGGAGTATTACTGCAGCTACTTCCAGAGCCACATAAGTTTCCTTTTACTGTCAAAAATTAATTTTAGTCATTTTCAGATAAAACTTGTCCCACAAAATTGAATATTTTTCCTTTAATCATATCTTGTGTGTTCCCAATTTCAGCACTTATTTTTTTTGTTCTTGCGACACTTATGACAGTCATTACTGACTCATCACAAATATACCCAAACGTCTCACTTTCAGGGTTGATGTCTTCATTACTTGAATTGCTGGTAGTGGTTGTCAGGTTTCTTTGGTAGCTTATATTTGGAACATGCCCCAACTGAAATATAATGAGACCTGTAACTGCAAAAGCTGGTAACACTTAGTTCTTCAAATTTGGTTGTTTCTTTTCCATAATGTTTTCAGTAGTGAAGGGAAATCTTATTTTGTTAGATTGGGAAGAGAGATTCCCGACCCAAGCTTTTGTGTAAGGAACTGTCATCAGTATCATTTCATCAGACATTGTATTCCAAAATCCATGGGCTGACACTAGCAAATGGCAAATGAGAAAATAAACCATCATCATCCAAGTATTGCTAAGTGATACCAGTGGAAAAGTGAAATTGCAGTTGCCACCTGCAACCACATTGTCAGTTTAATTCTTGAGCCCAGGGTGCAAAGACATTCAAACATAACAATTCCAGTGCAGTTCTATCCCTGTTGCTGGGCCAGGTAGTTAACAAGGACTGTGGCTTAGGCACAATGTAGGAAGGTAGAAAGTTATCATCTATGAATATGACAAATATTAACATCAGTGCTACCTTTGTGTGATTATTAATAGTTTAATGTCTGTTAGGGAGGGGCATTGGTTTTATTGTGATGGACTACAATTTTTGCAGAGATGTCCATTAATTTTTACCAGGTTTATTTCGATAATCTTTCAGTCATTTCTTAGCTGGTTATAGCCCACACATGTTATGTTGGTATACATGATTTCTTATATCTTGTTGTGCTTATTAAAGAAGTTTCCTGCCCCTATTGAGTGAGTGCAGTGCTGACACACTGGACTCATGTTCAGGGTGGTGATGTTTCAAATCACTGTATGCCCATCCAGATTTAGGTTTTTCATGAATTCCCTAAACGTTTAAGACAAATGCCTGGGGGATTCCTTTGAAAGGGCATGGCAGTTTCTTTCCCCCATCAGGTAAATTTAACTAGTTGACAGGATGCTAAAACCAATCATTTTTTCCTTCCTTCCTTTTCTTGTCCTTTTCTCTTGAGAGAGAGAGAGAGAGAGAGAGAGAGAGAGAGAGAGAGAGAGAGAGAGACCAAGCAATAAACATAATGCTGAAGATTATCCATTTGGCAGTTACAGCAGAAACATTGAAAACAGCAATTAGTAATTAAAAAGGAACATTAGCAAAAAATACTTACTTTATATGTTATTCTTAAATGTAGGATTGAAGGTGCCTCTCTGCTCTTACTGATCTTGGACAAGTATTAACATAACCATGGCATGTAAGAGATATCCCCACTAAAATAAACATTTGCCTGTTTTTCTATGAATTTCTCTTGTCACTGGTTACTGGCCATGCTTAAGCAGTTACATAAATTTATCATGCTCTTCTTTGTGCTATTCTTCAAATGTTATTTTTTATCCATGAATGTTGCCAAGATTCTCAGTCCTGTTTTGTTAAAGTTTGCCTGTAAGTTTGCTTATGTGAATTATAATGTATTTGAGTTTTTTTGATGAACTTCAATGCCCAAATTGTGTAGTGCCTCATACAGGCTTATGTTTGCAGTTTGGCAATATAGTTGATCACACAGTACTCTTAAATAATGAAAATACTGTTTCAAATATAAATACCAATATAAATTTATGCTTCATATAGGTCCAGTTGGCAGATAAATTCACTATGACCCATGAAAAAGCAGAAAGTAGCCTGAAATGAATAAAAGATGTGTTCATTTATTGAAAAAGTAATATGTTAACAAGACAAGTGTAATATTGAAACTGATTTTGATTGTAATAAGACATTTAATAGAAACAAGTTTTTAATTTTATACATAAGTGTGCACTGCACACTTAAAATTTTGACACACATAGTATGCAGTGACTCTTGAAGAATCCTGGGACAAAAATTATGATAATATCTAAGAAATGAGATTGGGTTATTATAGATAAAAAAACCACAAATCCAAGAAGACAGCACAATGCCTTTCTTTTGGTGCTGTAATTGAGTAATAAATCCTCTACATTCTTGTGACATTCTCTTCACAGTAGCCCTACTTGGTCCAAAGTGTTCCACCAGATAGTAACAAATCATAAGCCAAAGGTTAGAAAACGAGGCTATGCATGTCCTCTAATTGAGGATTGAAGTAGTCTGCCCTTGGAACATCCACAATGCATGGTAACTCCGTGGCAATCTGTTCTAAGGAATATTCAGAAGAGTCAGGAAGTCCTATGGGTTCATCCCAACTCTTCACCGCAATGAAAAGACAAGTTACAGATTCGTACTCACACTTTTTAGTGGCTCTGTTCCTTTGTAACTTTGTCCTGTTCCCTAGATGTAGACCTGAAAGGGAAGTATTCTTAGGAGACAGAAAAGGTGAAACAAAATCCCTGGATTATGGAAAAAAAAATCACTATGATCTAACTTACATTTCTGCATTGATAAGCCGGCCGGGGTGGCCGAGTGGTTCCAGGCTCTACAGTTTGGAACCGCGCGACCCCTACGGTCGCAGGTTTGAATCCTGCCTCAGGCATGGGTGTGTGTGATGTCCTTAGGTTAGTTAGGTTTAAGTAGTTCTAAATTCTAGGGGACTGATGACCTCAGATGTTAAGTCTCATAGTGCTCAGAGCCATTTGAATCATTTTGCATTGATAACATATGGTTGGTTGATTCAAACCGCTATGTAGCCAATGCCACTGTCGCCCCTTCACCCATGGAAAAGGAATTTTAGGTATTTTTGGGTCCCTCCTTCTACATCACTCTTTCTTTCTGTAGATTTTGCCACATAGTGACCACCCTTCCATGTGCGTTTGAAGTAATTTCTATGTAGGCTTAAAAGGAGGGGATCATGGTCAGGATCAGATTGGGGGGAGGGGAGTGGTTTATGAAATTAAAGAGTAAACTTCATTGAACTGGAGTATATTCTCAGTACTCAGAATACAGAAGGGCTTGCCCTGTGGAGGTAGACGATATGGACTGCAGGTCTTAGAGGTTTGGAAAAAACTTTATAGAATAGAGAGGGGGAGGGAAGGCTGTTAAAAGTTCATGTGGCTGGTGGCTGGTCTTGGTGAGCAGAGGCTGGCAGCAGAAGCTGTCTGTTCTGTTTGAAGGTTAAGTCCAAGAGAGCATATACTCTGCACCCTGCCCTCAAAGATGCACCATTGACCACAGTGTGACGTGTTTCTCTCATTCCCTATTAGCTTAACATGGTGGCTTGGGTAGTCAGATCCCATAGTTCGCAGGCACATAGGCCCTGGGAAGGTGTAAGAAGTAAACTTGGGAAAATGTTTGAAAGAAACAGCTGTTTGAAATAAAATTATGCATAAGAATTGTAGAATATGCTTAGACTGGCTGGCTATCCTTTGAGATTTTGCTATATGTACAATGTCTAATCAATGCAATGACATGGGACTTTGTAATGAGAGCACATGTAAATGAATACCTTAAAAATTTGCTGCAAATGAATGGTAAGTAGCAGTAAATTTTTTTTCAGTAAATGTATTACTGTGGACTAATTAAGTGCCATTATTTGTTGGACTATTTTTCTGGGGAAGATTTGTCACTGTTTTTACTTGTAGTGGAGTTATAAGCAAGTTCCTGTCTGCCTTTAGAAGATGTAGTAAAAATTTATTTGTTTTTCAGTAGTGTAACATTTGCTGTATCTCAGTTTGGGTGTAAGCCGTTCTGAATGAATGCAGTACATTAAATCACACGGTGGAATGATATGCTTTGGAATGCGCAGAATTGTGATGCAGCATGGTGAAATGTATGTAAACAACTTTATTCCTATTTTCTTGCATACTAGAATGGTTAAGTCTATGTTTAGCTTTTGTAGGTAAATACTGTGAATTTTATTATTTAGACTTTTTTAGCACTATAAACTATTATCCAGTCACAGGATTGAAAACTGGAGCAAAACTGAAAGAAGCAAGTTAAAGAAAAATCCATCAGTTGAAATGGAAGAGGCGCACTAGTAAGTTGAAAAAAGAGAGCAATCATAAATCAGTGTTATGTGAAAACACTACAAAATAAGTTGCCCAACTTACAAAAAATACTGAATGCTAATTGGTCTCAATAATTTCAACTTTTGAATCAGTACAGTTGATGAGTTTTAGACTGAAGCAAGTGTTATTTTGATGAAGATATTTGCATTCAGTTGTAAATTGGTATACAAGAAACAGAAAATGCTGAATAAATTACTTTACTTACTTGTAGTGCTTTATTCAAGTCTAATTACAATCCTTTGAACAGTTAAAAGCAAATTTTCTCTCCAGCCTTCTGTACTAGCTTTTAAATAAACGGTAATGACTTGTTTATTACTTCTGTCCCATTCTCAGATTTCAGTCTTGGATTTAAATGCCTTATAACATTTTGGTGTTATCCAATGATGGCTCTAGAAACAAAAAGGAAGAAGCATTTCTGTTGAGTTTTCTAATCCTTATGTGCGATTTTATTTTTTTAATTTTTTTTTTTTTATTTATTTATTTTTTTCTTGTAGTATTGTTTAGTGTAGTTATGCAGCAGTGAAAATAGATTATTGGGAATTTGTATTTAAACTTCTTTTTATGTATTGATGACATTGCTTAATATTTTCATTATTTATTTTATTCTTCTTTCTGTTGCAGTTCTCCAGTAGTATGACTACGTCTCTTTATTGGCCGAGACAAGTGCATGGCTGCATGCATATATAATCTCCGCCCCCCTCTCCCTCCACCCCCCCCCCCCTTTCCTCTCCATGTGAGGTGGTACACCAGTTACGATGCTGAAGTTATGTTTGTTTGTCAGAAGTATGTTAAATTTTGTTTCTGATAGAGCTTTTTCCTCATTCACCTCAAATCCATCCAAATACTGTGAAGTATCCTACAGTTAAGTCCAAAACTGATTGTTTCCCTCTACTTGTATTTTATTTGTAGTGACCTTGTAAAAGTGTTTCTTAAATCCTAATATGAGAAGAAACACTCTGTGAAACGTTTGATTTGTCACAGTGCAGTTGTGTAAACAGCAGCCAAAGTGAGGAAACTAGCCTTGAAATATTTTGCTGCTATATGATGCAACTGAACTGATATCCCAGTCTACTGTAGTATTGTTAATTTTATGGTATGAAGGTAGTTTTGAAAATTTTCTTTTTATTATTTCATGCTAAAGCATTTTAATGTGGTATAATATTTTCTGTTTGTTGTTAGCACCCTGCTACTATGCCCCGTCAACAGATGGGTTCACACCGTGCTCATAATGCGAGAATAAAACGGAAAGGCACATGGTTTTCCCTTCTTTTGGGGTTTGTTACCTGTGTGTGTGGAATATCTCTACTTTTGTGGAATGAGGTAATTTCTTTTGCTTTATTAATTATTGATTATGATGTCTGATAAATGAAATTAGATGTTGCATGATAATGAATCGGAGAAATGTTACAGCCCAATCCTACCTGTATCTGCTTTTCTGAAAAAAAAAAAAAAAAAAAAAAAAAAAAAAAAAAAAAAAAAAAAAAAAAAAAAAAAAAATAGTCATTGGTTTTTAAAATATTCTGAATAAATCATATCAAATCACAACTGATTATTTGATATGGTAGAACCATTTTGATGATAAAGTGAGTTGCCATTAGTTATTTAGTATATTTATGTTTCGTGTTCTGTGAAGTTATTGAGTTAAATACTCAAGGCGACAGAATTTATAAGTTGTAGAACCACAGCTGCACAGTTTTACAGTAGAGCAGAAAGGACCAATGTCGTAAGCATATCTGGAACAGTGATGTATAAGTGAAGACATATGAGAGGTTATAGCAAAAAATTTTTCTTTTCTGTTGTAGATGTTGACTACATAATCTGAAATTATCCATACTCAGTGTGGGGCATGTTCATAATGAGGAAAATCTCTCTTGAAAAGTCTCTAAATAAGTAATTGTGCTATTGTGTACCTCAGTAATATAATGAGAGTTGTTAAATCTTTAACTGTATGCTACGAGTAGAGTTGTTGTGCAGGTTTCAGCCCGTGTCTTAAAACGTGGCCTGCATGGTACATGGGCCAGTGTAGCTGACTTATCATACTATACAACTGAGTACATTGCTGGCCTGTCAATTTCCCAGCCGTCCTAGTTGTTTATTTGATGGGCCAGTCTGTTGTCTCTGCTGCATTACGTTCTGTCTCTGTCTGCAAAGCACTGTTATTACCTCCACTTGTAGTTTTGATTAATTATACAGTGTCGGGTTGACAGTGGTTTTAATAGATGGGTGTTCCCTGTAGTGCCAGTTCATACATTTGTTTTACTTACAACCAGTTAGAGTATCCACAAAGGTATTTTTTATGATTAGAAGTTTGTGTATCAAAGGAATAACAGTTACACCATACCTTTACTCTGGAAAAATTCATTTAATTATAATACTTCTTTCCAAATCGTGCAAGTGAGCATACATTGACGAAATTAATACATTGCATTCTTGAAGTGTGGAATCTGACAACCACAATGCATTGACGCATGGCAAGACTCACATAGCACACAGTGTCGAAGTAGAACTTTTACCTCTTAAAGTTCAGGATTTGGCAGACATACAACTTGCACTGCAGTAATATAGACATGCTGCAGCAATGAATATCGAGAGCAGAGTGCACAATGCAGTGGGCTGGTGAGACAACCGGCAGATAGGCCAGCCTACTAGCCTACTGACAGTGGCGAGACAGACTAGACTGTGGCCTGCACAGGCCAGCACAAAGGACAAGGGCTGGGCAAGCTGAAACTTGTACATTCATGACTCTAGCTACAAAGGTAAACGATGCCATTTAAGATTAAGTATGAATATGAAAATGAAAGTAAGGGAGGGGGTGAAACTGGTGTTAATGCAAAGCTTTTTTGCTACTGAGAAGTGTGGAATAATTTTTTTATTTATTATTTATTTATTTTTGTAGTCCATTTGAGCCCTCACTCAGTCAGCACGTCACAGCTGTAAAAAGTCATGAGTTATTAAGTCTGTGCTAGCCCACTATTCTTGAGATCTTCTTTGATCTGTACTAGATTTTCGTATGTCACTAGCATCTTTACCATATCTGTGGGAGTAATTGTACTATACCTGTAACACAACAGTGTTACTGTGCCCATGACAGCAGTGAAAGTGCCATTATATTGAGACTCATGACAGTGTAAATGACCTTTATGTAAATGTTCTGCCAATGAGAAAGCTTAAAGGTAAAACATTTCTGAAGAGTTAAGAAAAAGGATACATGTTTGTGTTACATTCACATATGCTCAGATATTTTTACAAGTCCTAAATGTTTAACTCTCTAATTTTTGTTAAGACTTCAACAAATGTAACTATAATATTATTCACATTGCTCCAAGAGAATGACCCCTTTTTGCATTATGTACCTCAAATAAAATAAAATATCATCTAAGCTACAACCACATTGTTTAATTTAAATGAGACTGTATTTTCTCTCTTTTTGTGCACAATTACACCATACAAGCATCATAAAATACTATAGCAGAAGACATTTATGACTGTAACTTTTAAAGGAATTGCTAGAACAGAACAAAGTATTACTAGAAACCTGAAGCAGATCAGGATGTGCTAAGTGACAAATGCAGAGTTAATACTTATATCTGGGCCTTTCAGTGCCTCCTGAATGTTTGATGAGGTATATAAACAGACAATGTTAAGGGAAACACTTAATACGTCATCTCTGTGAGCATCCAGTGGAAGTCATTGTGCTTCACCAATCATGAAAGTGGCCAATAGCTATGCTGCAGCATTCTAATAGATCAATGACAATTATTTTCATGAAGAATGACTTTTTACCATGGCATTGCAGCTCGTATGAAGATACCTGTATCATAATGCATGGCATTGCATTATGATATCTGTATCATAATGCATGGCATTGCATCTTGTACGATGATGCCTGTATCATAATGCATTGTTGGATGTAGGAGAACCAGGTGAAATAAAAATTGAACTGAATGTTATAATTTGTGATGACATTCTTACATGACACCATGCAATGCCATGGTAATAAGTCATTCTTCATTAAAATAATTGTCATTGATCTATTAGAATGCTGAAGCACAGTTTTTATGTCGAGGCATTACTACACATAAGCTTCCACAATTTGACAATATCTAAATTTTAAAAAATGCATGTTGAACAACCAAATACTTCTACTGTAGATTGCATGCACTTTGTGCATGTGCAAGAGTGAGTGGAATAACAGAAAATTCTATGAAATTGTGCAAACATTTGAAACACTGTCTGCAGCATTCTAATAGATCAATGACAATTATTTTCATGAAGAATGACTTTTTACCATGGCATTGCAGCTCGTATGAAGATACCTGTATCATAATGCATGGCATTGCATTATGATATCTGTATCATAATGCATGGCATTGCATCTTGTACGATGATGCCTGTATCATAATGCATTGTTGGATGTGGGAGAACCAGGTGAAATAAAAATTGAACTGAATGTTATAATTTGTGATGACATTCTTACATGACACCATGCAATGCCATGGTAAAAAGTCATTCTTCATTAAAATAATTGTCATTGATCTATTAGAATGCTGAAGCACAGTTTTTATGTCGAGGCATTACTACACATAAGCTTCCACAATTTGACAATATCTAAATTTTAAAAAATGCATGTTGAACAACCAAATACTTCTACTGTAGATTGCATGCACTTTGTGCATGTGCAAGAGTGAGTGGAATAACAGAAAATTCTATGAAATTGTGCAAACATTTGAAACACTGTGATTTATCTGTGATCTCACTTATCTTCTTCAGTCAGCAAACGTCTTGGACATTAAACACTTAAATGGGTGTTGTTGTTCCTTGATAAACTATCTTGTTATAGAACCACCATCTTTTCAACCCCCCAGGGGGTCCACAACTCTTTTGTGGACACGTGCGTAGCGAGCACGGGACCCCGAGCTAATGTGGCCCTCCTTCCTTTCCGGGCTGCATACCTTCCCTTCCCTTTCCGCATCCCTCCCCGTCCCCCATCTTCCGCCCCCCCCCCCCCCCCCTCACCTCTGGCTCTTTCCTTCCCTTTCTTCCCCTCTGGGAGTATGGTTTGTGCCTACGTCCGGAGACGGACGCTCGAAACTGTTTCAAATTCCTTGCCTTCTACACTTACAGGTCCTCGTCCTTCCTCTGTCCTTCTCTTTTCCTTCCCTCTTCTCCTTGCCCTTTTCTCCGCTGCGGCGTTTGAGACCCCCTCTTCTTTCCTTTCCCTTTCTCTTTTTTGCTCCCTGTGCGTGTCTGAAGGCCGACCCACGCACTTCCATGCGTAGCCGGTGACGGGGTAACGCGTAATTCCCCGCCCCGGGTAGACAGGTAGGACACGTACGTACCCCCTGGTAACGGCCAGGCCCAGGGAGGGGTGATTACCCGAGCTGATACCTTCCGAAAGTGCCGATTGGTCCCTCCGTCCGTTTGTCGGGAGGTGTGACCTGAGGTGTGAACAATCACCTAAGGCGGGTGTGCCCTCGGTGAGGGCCCCCACAAGGGAGGAGCGCGCCATCGGAGACACCGGTAATCATGGGGGATTCTTCCGCAATGGTTTCCTCACCTTCCACTATGTCTGCTCACAAACGTAAGTTCACCGAGTCTCAGCCACAGACGGTTCTTCCATCGTTGCCACAGTTCCTTGTTGTTTCTCGGTCTGACGAAGGTCACGACTTTTCCACGGTCAACCCTTTCATTATTCAGAAAGGTGTCGACGCAATTGCGGGTCCTGTAAAGTCTTGTTCCAGATTACGGAATGGCACCCTGTTGTTAGAAACACACAGTGCCCTCCAGGCTCAAGAATTGCTGCGTACTTCTCTGCTCCACACCTTCCCTGTCCGGGTGGAACCGCACCGTACCTTAAATTCCTCGCGTGGAGTCGTTTATACATGCTCCCTCGATGGATTGTCTGACGAAGAAATTCAGCACTACCTGTCTGACCAGGGCGTCACGGCTGTTCATCGGGTTATGAAAAGGGTTGACTCGAACATCATTCCAACCCGCACCGTCTTCTTGACATTTGACAAAGTTCAACTCCCATCAAAAATCAAAGCAGGCTATGAGATAATTTCCGTTCGCCCTTATGTCCCAAACCCTACGCGTTGCTATCGATGTCAGCGGTTCAATCACACCAGCCAGTCCTGTTCCAATCCGGCCAAATGTGTTACGTGTGGCAAGGATGCCCATGAGGGTGCTTGCCCACCTCCATCCCCTCGCTGCATCAACTGTATGGGTGACCACGCTGCTTCCTCTCGAGATTGCCCCGTTTATAAGGACGAAAAGCTCATCCAGGAAATAAGAGTGAAGGAAAAGGTGTCGACCTTTGCTGCTCGAAAATTATTCGCCAGTCGACAGCCCACCGTGCCTCAGAAAGGAAAATACAGCTCTGTCCTTGATTCTCCTCGGCCAACAAAGGAGGCGGCACGCAGACTTGCGACCTCACCTTTAGTACCACGGTCGTCAGATCGGCCAGCGCAAAGATCGCCCGTTCAACCTCACCACTTTCGCCTGCCCACTCAATGGCTCACCCTTCGTCGGGTTCTGCTAAATCTCGAGCCCAAAAGTCAGACGCCAAGTCTTCGAAGAAAGAGCATTCTCGTGAAGAGTTTTTACGTACCGCAACTTCACAACCATCGGTTCCTCCTTCATCTAAACATCATACTTCCAAGAAGGCTATGAAGAAACACAGTTCCTCTCCTTCTCCGCCAAGGCATGTCCCATCTACAGCACCACCTGGCGGAAATCGCCCTCGGCCGTCTTCTGTGTCGCCGAGGCGCACTGCTGGTGGCCGGTCAACCGGCCAATCGCTGGTGGCAGGAGCTGCTTCTGACCAACCTATGGATCAGGATCTTCTGCCTTCGACTGAATGCCATTCCATGCTGTCGGTCGCAAGCTCTGAGCAGTTGTTGAGTTGACAGCACCCTTGGTCACGTTCCTCCATTTCCTGTTCACCCTATGTCCATTATCCACTGGAATATCCGCGGCATTCGAACCAATCGGGATGAATTGTCGATCCTCTTACGATCCTACTCGCCGGTCATCTTCTGTCTTCAGGAAACAAAGCTGCGTACCCATGACCGCTTTGTTCTCCCTCATTTTCAGTCCGTCCGATATGACCTCCCCTCTGTTGAAGGCACTCCAGCCCATGGAGGACTCATGATTCTGCTCCATGATGCTCTCCATTATCACCCACTCCCCTTAAACAGTTCCTTCCAAGCTGTCGCCGTCCATCTTTCCCTTTCTGGATACACGTTCTCTCTTTGTACGGTATACATTCCATCGTCCACACCAATGGCACGAGCTGATCTCCTTCATCTTCTTGATCAGCTTCCACCCCCCTATTTGCTGGTTGGGGACTTCAATGCCCACCACCCGCTTGGGGGATCTCCGCATCCTTGTCCACGTGGCTCACTATTGCTAGACGTCTTCCACCAAGCGGATCTAGTCTGCCTCAACACTGGGGTCCCCACATTTTTGTCTGCCTCCACGACAAATTTATCTCATTTGGACCTTGCGGTCGGTACTGTTCCGCTAGCTCGGCGCTTCGAATGGTTCGCCCTTGATGATACACACTCGAGTGACCACTTTCCATGTGTTCTTAGACTGCAGCCTCAACTGCCATATATGCGCTCGCGACGCTGGAAGTTTGCCCAAGCCGATTGGACACTTTTTTCGTCTCTAGCGACATTCGATGACCGTCGCTTTCCCAGCGTCGACGATGAGGTCACACATGTTACCGACGTTATTCTCACAGCTGCGGAACGTTCAATACCACGCACCTCCGAATTGCCCCGGCGCCCCCCAGTTCCTTGGTGGAACGAGGCATGCCGTGACGCAATACGTGAGCGGCGACGTGCTCTTCGCATTTTCCGTCACCATCCAGCTTTGGCCAACTGTATCCGATATAAGCAGCTCCGTGCGCGATGCCGTCGCGTCATCCGCGATAGCAAGAACGCAAGCTGGAAATTCTTTATTAGCTCAGTTAACACCTTCACTCCCTCGTCGGAAGTTTGGAGTCGGCTTCGACGGTTCTCAGGCGCGCCTAGTTTCTCCCCGGTCTCTGGGCTCACTGTCGCGCCTGATACCTTAGTGGACCCCGTCACAATTTCTAACTCGTTGGGTCAGCACTTTGCTGAGATTTCGAGTTCTTCAAATTACCCGCCAGCGTTTCTCCCGAAGAAACGTGCAGCGGAAGTGCGACATCTTTCTTTCACCTCTCAAAATCACGAAAGCTACAATACTGTTTTCTCCATGCGGGAACTCCAACATGCCCTCTCTTCTTCTCGCTCCTCCGCCCCAGGACCGGATGGTATCCATGTCCAAATGTTGGTGCATTTATCAATCCATAGTCTGCGTTACCTCCTTCGCCTTTATAATCGAATATGGACCGACAGTACCTTTCCCAGGCGATGGCGGGAAGCTATTGTCGTTCCCGTTCCGAAACCTGGAAAGGACAAACATCTCCCCTCTAGTTATCGCCCCATTTCTCTCACGAGTAGTGTCTGTAAGGTTTTGGAGCATATGGTGAATTACCGTTTAGCTTGGTGGCTGGAATCCCGCAGTCTTTTAACACCAGCCCAATGCGGATTCCGAAAGCATCGTTCTGCAGCTGACCATCTTGTTGCTCTCTCCACTTATATCATGAACAATTTTCTCCGGAAACGCCAAACGGTAGCAATATTTTTTGATCTGGAGAGAGCATACGATACCTGTTGGAGGACAGGCATCCTCCGCACACTGTTCTCTTGGGGCTTTCGGGGCCGGCTGCCCCTTTTTCTTCGCGAATTTATGGGAGAGCGCACATTTAGGGTGCGGGTGAACACTACTCTCTCCCGTACTTTCTCCCAAGAAAACGGGGTACCCCAGGGCTCCGTGCTGAGTGTTGTACTGTTTGCCATCGCCATTAATCCAATTATGGATTGTCTCCTTCCTGATGTCTCGGGCTCCCTCTTTGTGGACGATTTTGCGATCTACTACAGCTCTCAACGGACCAGCCTTCTTGAAAGACGTCTTCAAGGATGTCTCGATCGCCTCCACTCATGGAGCATCGAAACCGGCTTCCGTTTCTCACCCAGTAAGACCGTTTGTGTTAATTTTTGGCGACGTAAGGAGTTTCTTCCGCCCTCCTTACATCTAGGTCCTGTCAACCTTCCGTTTTCCGACGTCGCTGAATTCTTGGGTCTCATGTTTGACAGAAAACTGTGCTGGTCCTCCCACGTTTCCTATCTTTCGGCTCGCTGTCTGCGTTCCCTTAACACCCTCCGTGTCCTGAATGGTACCTCCTGGGGAGCGGACCGAGTGGTCCTTCTCCGCCTCTATCGCGCCTTAGTGCGCTCGAAATTGGATTATGGAAGCATAGTCTACTCCTCTGCTCGGCTGTCTATTCTTCGGCGTTTCGACTCTATCCACCACAGTGGATTACGTTTAGTGTCTGGAGCTTTTTACACCAGCCCTGTGGAAAGCCTTTATGCTGAGACTGCTGAACCTCCGCTGTCCAATCGGTGGGCAGTCCTTCTGAGTCGTTATGCTAGCCATCTGTCTTCCATGCCTGCTAATCCAGCCCATGACCTTTTTTTCGACGCCTCCTTTGATGTAGCGTATGCAGGCCGCTCCTCCTCCCTACTACCCCCGGGAGTCCGCTTCCGTCAACTGCTCCATTCCCTTTCCTTCCGCTTTCCTAAAACCTTCTTGACAACTTGGGGTACAGCACCGCCTTGGCTCCGTCCCCGGATCGACTTGCTCAGAGACCTATGTCGATTTCCCAAGGATGGTACCCCTACACTTGTTTACCGTTGGGCATTTGCTGCTCTATGTGCACAAATGACGGACGCCACATTTATTTACACCGACGGCTCGAAAACATCATTAGGTGTAGGGAGTGCCTATATTGTTGGCGACACCCCAAATCACTTTCGGCTTCCCGACCAGTGTTCGGTTTATACTGCGGAGCTTTACGCTGTTCTCCAGGCTGTCCACTACATCCGCCGCCATCAGCGGATACAGTACGTAATCTGCTCAGATTCTCTCAGCTCTCTCCTAAGTCTCCAAGCTCTTTACCCTGTGCACCCTCTGGTCCACCGGATTCAGGACTGTCTGCGCTTGCTCCACCTGGGGGGCGTCTCGGTGGCGTTCCTCTGGCTCCCGGGACACGCTGGTATCTGTGGGAATGAGGCGGCCGATATAGCGGCCAAGGCTGCAGTCTCTCTTCCTCGGCCAGCTATTCAGTCGCTTCCCATTACCGATCTACGGAGCGGTTTATGTCGCCAAGTTGCTCATTTATGGCATGCGCATTGGTCAACACTTCCCCATAATAAATTGCGGGAAGTGAAAGCCCTTCCTTGCGCTTGGACCTCTTCCTCCCGAACGCGTCGTCGGGAGGAGGTAATTTTAGCTAGACTCCGGATAGGGCACTGTCTTTTTAGCCATCGACATCTTTTAAGCGGTGATCCTCCCCCACTCTGTCCCCACTGCTCTCAGCTGTGGACAGTCAGACACCTTTTAATTGAATGCCCCTATTTTAATCCGTTACGCTCCCGTCTACAGCTATCGCCTGATCTATCGTCGATTTTAGCAGATGACACGCGCTCAGCCGACCGCGTTCTCCAGTTTATTAGTGACAGTGAAATGACGTCAGTCATTTGAAGGTTTTTTTTTTTTTTTTGGGGACAACCAACCCCTTTTCTATAGTGGATTTTTAAGCATTCCTTCTGCCTTTAGTTTCTCAAATTTTATGACTTTGTTCCCATTGCTGCTGGTTTTAAATTTCGTTTTTTTCCTGTTTCCTACGTCACGGGCTGGGCGCTAATGACCATAGAAGTTTTGCGCCCTAAAAAAAAAAAAAAAAAAAAAAAAAAAAAACCCATCTTTTCAAGAAAGACCAGCAGTGACAGCAGCCAGTCTAACATTGCAAGCTTCTTCCATGTGTGCTTATTAGTACACTGTCCAGTTACAGTGATGTGACCGCTTGTGCAAATCCTGAACAACCACCTTTCACAGCATGGACCTCTGCAACAGGAGTGTCAGTGGGGGTTCCGGAAGGTGCTGACAAGGATGTGGAGCCATACCAACTCCATGGCCATCTGTGCTAGGTTACTCAGTTGAGGATCCACAGCACATACAGCCTGATCGAGGTGCTGCCATAGGGTCTTGATTGGGTGTAAATCTGGGGCATTTAGTGACCAGGGCATCATGGTAAATTCATCCTGGTGCTCTTCAAACCATGCATGTACACGGTGAAGTGTGTCACATTTCATTGTCCTGCTGGTAGATGGAATTGTGCCAAGGAAAAACAGACAGCATGTAGGGGTGGATATGGTCACAGAGGATAGATGAATACCTGTGTTGATCCATTGTTCCTTTAAAAATGACAACAATCACCCAGGGAATGCCACAAAATCATTCCCGAGACCATAGTACTCCCTTCTCCAGACTGGACCCTTTGAATGATTGTCACAGGGTGTTTGCTTTGAGATGTTTCATGCCCTGTGCACCAGTAGTCATATGCTTGATGAATTCAGCTGAAAAGGCCACTTGTCAGTCATTGGACATCCAGTTGTGGTACTGGTGTGCAGATTGCAGCCTTTTTTGCCAATGAGCAGCAGTGAGCATGGGTGCATATGCAGCAACGTTCACTGAACGGGCATTGAGGACATTGTTGACAATCCCTTGGTTTATATGGGTTGACAGTTGCGCGCGTCATTTGCCGGGGTGCCAGTTGTGGATAGTGCCATTTTGCAATGCACAGTATACTTTAACTGCAGTGGCACATGAACAGCTTACAGACTTTGCTATTTTGGATGTGCTTCCACTCTTGGCCTGAAATTCAATGATTGTTCTGTTTTGGGAGTGAGGTAAATGGCTCCATTTCTGCATTACAATAATGACTGGACTATTTTCTGCATCCCCCTAACACACTTCATCTAACCTCCACTGCTAGTGCTACTGCCTGCCATCTGTGAGTGGTTAAATAGGTGGTGATCACATTAGTGTGACTGGGTTGTGTAGTTCTGGAAAAGCTTGCCTAACCATACCCTGTGTGGTGGCCATTAGCTAGCAGTCATTGGGCTGAACTTGAGTTCATATTATAGTTTGTTACTCAGAAGTGTTTTGAAAGTGACTCCATCTTGTGATAGATATTTGGACTTTCGGTATTATTCTGCTTTCAAGCCAAGATTTTTCATTAATTCCACAAAATAGGTCATGGATTACAAATGTTATCCATCAACACTTTATTGAATGCACTGAAACACAGAATAAATGAGCTCAGTTCATAAAGTTACTGATCTTGTGTATTTTTCAGGACTACAAATAAAATAAATAGGAATTAACACAACCTGGATTATGATGGTGAGAATCCCTTGTAGACAGAGATGAAAGCAACAACTTTTGTATTTTTCAGGACTACAAATAAAATCAATAGGAATTAACACAACCTGGATTATGATGGTGAGAATCCCTTGTAGACAGAGATGAAAGCAACAACTTTGCTGAAATGGTATTAGAGACGGTAGATGTAGACCTTATAGCGGTAGGTGGGCCTCACCATACTCAGGTCCCAAGTAGTTCCAATCATTGTGAACAAGTTACATGATCAGTCCAAAGAATATCTACAAACAACAATGGCAGAGCAGAGTAGTCATCAATACTTTAGCTAGCTGTGGAGAACAATACATTAGCTGTCGAACAGAAGTAAGAATGAGCTTGCGTCTGTTTGGTCTTAAATCAATCAGCTGACAGTCCCCAAATGACCTGCTGGGTGGAGGTGCTGTACTGCTCACCTCTACCTGGATGTAATGAGGCATATTGATAGTATTTTATCATCCATTGATATGTCATGCGTAATTAAGACTAATGGTGATGAGTCAGTAAAACTGTCAGCAGCTGCTTCTGAAGAATGTGCAGTTTTGTATTTTTAGATTAAGGGCATTTCATCCATCAAGTGTTCTGGGAACTGATAGTTAACATGTTTAAGAAACACAGTTCCACTAATTGGACAGAGATGAAGTAAGTCTTCAACAATGATGCTACCCACATCCCCCATCCCCCCTTCCTCCTCCAAATCTAAAGTAAAGAGAGTAGAGAGTGTAGTCCAGACAATGTTTACTTTCATTTCTGTAAGTAGACACATCAACAAAGTCATGCGTAAAGAAATTCAGAAGACAACAATTGACAATGGTTGTGTTAGAGCACATATTCTTAAGCTTCTTCAAAGAAACACTGCAACAACATGCATGTATATGCACTGGCATAGGTAGAATACTTTCCAAGTGTGTTCTGAATTAACCCCCTAGCATACATGATTTTGTTGCAAACTATGTTTAAAAAAATAGTATTTTTATTAATGTAAAAGTCCTATAATGAATGATATTACACATAGACATATAGAAGATAACTTTTAATGCTGAAAATAATGAGTTAAAAATTTCAAGTTTCTGTTCATATGTGAAGTTGAACCACGTGTTTCACAATGGTTTCCTGTGAATGGAAATCTTGAAGGAGCTGGGTGGAGCACAATGGACAGATTTCTTGTACCACTGGTGAGCTCCTGTCAGTCATCTGACGAACTGTCGTCACTATCAGTTTCTAATGAAGTGACACCACATTCTTCTTAACATCAAGTTGCTAAATTCAATGTGCAACTCAGAATCACTGCAGCTCTCCAGTTTGGGAAGCAAAGTGTAAACAGTACTACAAGACAGAGGTTGAAATTATGCATTTTGTTGTCAAGTATCCCAAGATGCACACAGTAAAGGCGATCTAGTGGCAACTACCTCAAAAAAAGTGACAGATTCTAAAAATATAGGAATTGATGCTCTCTAGCAGCCACATGTAACTATTAGTGCTGAAATGGATACAAGTGAGGTTTTATTTTTCCAATGGTTGTTCTTAAGTTGCCTGAGTGCACATGGGATTTTAAGTTCCTCTGAAAATAATGCGATAACTTGGAACTTTGTTAAGGGACTAAGACTCTTCTGCATCCATCTTGCACCTCAGATCTGGCACTCTTTTTCTCTTCCCAATGTGGGGGGGAAACATTAATGGGTGTGACAGAGTCCCTGGTAGTGGCCATGTTTGCCTACAAGCTGTTGCCATATGAACTTCCCCTATTAGGCATATTGAGCATTCACCATGCAATTTTAGTCAAGGCTACATGTATACAACACTGAGAGCTCTTTTGCAAAATATGAAAGTAAGTTTTGGATAAATCACTTTGTTTCTCAAATACTTCAATTTGACCTAGGACTTCGTAGTGTTTCATGCCAGTGAGTACATAGTTTCTTAAAAGTCTAACTGATCTACAGTCAGCTGATTATGTTAAAAACTTGAGTAATCATTTAGAATATTGTATATCACCTCAGCACAATTCCAATATAAGTTGTGACTATAATTCCATACTGCTCATGTGCCCATTAATGGAAGAAAAGTTAGTGTGACTTGTATATCTGAGCAAGAGAGAGATTTAATCAATGGCAAAATCTACTAGCAGGGGGCAAAAAGGAAATGTATTTGCGATTAGATTGATTTCATTTTAGCTACCAGTAATTGTTGGAGCTAGTCAGCAATTGTAGGGAAGACATTAGAAGATTATTGTTACTGCATCTAAGGGTGACATTTCAAAAATTGTACTTTATATGAAAGATCTGGCTCCAAGGATCTGAATTACAAACAAGCTATGAGGTAATTAATGAAGAGGCAAGTCCCGCCATTGTTGAATGTCCAGCTGTTTAAGTAATAATATTGCAGGAATATTCATTGATTTAGTGAACTGAAGATAATTTTTTCAGATGGTGGTCATCTGATTATTACAATTTATTATATATTTACCTTTCAGTGGTAGTACCAGAACCAGAATTTTGTTCTTCCACTGGGTACAAAGATAAAGCGTTGATCTGAGGAACACTAAACATATCAGTAAAGTAGTATGACTGAGACACACACACAAAAGTGTAAAAAAATCTTAAACTTATAACTATGAGCACTAGTTTATTGCATTACACTATGAAGGTGGCTCTATCTTCATTTAAAAATTGCGTGACTCAATAATGTTTTGCACAAAGATAGCAAACTCCGTTCTATAAGCTGGAAATATTTCACTTCTTAATTTGTCTGCATTGCACGCGCGCACGCGTGCGTGCACATACTTGAAGTTAGTGATAGAGGGCACTGACAAGCAATCTGTTCTGTAAGAACACTGTCTATTTAATAGGGGGAAAACTGCAGTCTGTAGGTTCTAATAATATCATTGTGTAAATGACAAAAGCAAACATTTGTGGCGTGATATTGTTGTGTGCAATGAATAATCCATAGTTTACTGCATGCAGTTGGTCAGTGCCATCACTATTAGACGTGATGTGAGATGTGAAACATTATTCATACTAAATGAAGAAAACTGCTGACATTAAACATGAGTGGATACAAGTACGAGCATGGGCACAGACTTGGGATGGGATGGGATGGGATTGAGTGTGTGCATGTAAGCATGAGAGAGAGAGAGAGAGAGAGAGAGAGAGAGAGAGAGACTGACTGATTCTATGCAAATAGCTTCAGACTGTGCAAGTGCTTAAAGTGTCCTTGTTACTTTCAGACCAAAGTGCCAGATTTCAGTGATGCATTGGAAATTGTAAGTAGATGAATGGAACAGGTGCAGGGCTGTGGTCTCAGGTGTGTATTGGTTACTGTAACGTGCATTTGTGAACGCCACTCAGTTTGGAGGAGAGAATAAAAACACAGAAAAAATGTTACAGAAAGTGAGTTGTAATAAATGTTGAGAAATAATCAGTGTGGATATAATGAAAAATACAAATACAGTGTTTATCTTCATGGCAAGAGTGTACACCTCGAAATAATTGACTGGTGTTTTTGAGTGTTTGCTGGCATATTGTGTCCTGACCAATAGGATGCCCAGCACATTAGGGGGACATAAATCTTAAACGATGCATTGGATGTGCATGTGAGATATGCTGATAATGCTAATTCCAAGGACCTATTAGAACCTGTGAAATGCCTTTTGTGGAGAATGAGAGAACAGATCTACAAAGAATCATAAAAGTGTCACTGAAAGTGTCCTGGATGCAAAGCAAACTGGTATTGCTGACTGTACTGGTCTACTGCCATGCTCTAACTCACGACAATTGTCGTCACACACAACTGAGTTTAGGTGTGTGGTGAAGAATTCCCATCATAAGAAATACTCTTCTATTAAGGTGAAGATAGATATTGGTGGATAAAATTTAAGAGAACTGTAGAATGTGCTTTAAACATTTAAGTGCTGAGGTATGAGAATGACCTTCAGTGGTTCAATAGCTGTATTACAAATGTTTCTAAGAAAACAGAGAGATCTTCATCAGAGATTTAAATGAAGCCAACCCTTGTCACCAAACTGACAAATGCTGAATGAAGTCACAGTAAGATACAGAGTAATACAAAAACAATTCAATGAATTTGGAACTGAAATTTTATCTACTAATCGGATGGAAAAAGCCCAAGTATTTACACTGACACTGAAATGGAGAATAGCTCACAGAAGTTTTAATTTTGAATTAAATATTTTCAAATTATTTGGCTGTGGAAATCGTGATACAGTTCTTCCTTTCAATTATTGAACAAATGCTGAAACGACTGACATTGAGATCAGCTATCATAAAAGAAGGTTGTCTACATGGAAGAATCTTGGAGATACTAGTAGGTATCAAATAGATTATATAATGGTAAGAGAGAGATTTAGGAACCAGGTTTTAAATTGTAAGACATTTCCAGGGGCAGACTGGACTCTGACCACAATCTATTGGTTATGAACTGTAGATTAAAACTGAAGAAACTGCAGAAAGGTGGGAATTTAAGGAGATGGGACCTGGATAAACCGACTAAACCACAGGTTGTACAGAGTTTCAGGGAGAGCATAAGGGAACAATTGACAGGAATGGGGGGAAAGAAATACAGTAGAAGAAGAATGGGTAGCTCTGAGGGATGAAGTAGTGAAGGCAGCAGAGGACCAAGTAGGCAAAAAGACGAGGGCTAGTAGAAATCCTTGGATAACACAAGAAATATTGAATTTAATTGATGAAAGGAGAAAATATAAAAAAATGGAGTAAAGGAAGCAGCCAAAAAGGGATACAAACGTCTCAAAAATGAGATCGACAGGAAGTGCAAAATGACTAAGCAGGGATGGCTAGAGGACAAATGTAAGGATGTAGAGGCTTATCTCACTAGGGGCAAGATAGATACTGCCTACAGGAAAATTAAAGAGACCTTTGGAGAAAAGAGCCACTTGTATGAATATCAAGAGCTCAGATGGAAACCCAGTTTTAAGCAAAGAAGGGAAAACAGAAACGTGGAAGGAGTATATAGAGGGTCTATACAAGGGTGATGTACTTGAGGACAGTATTATAGAAATGTAAGAGGATGTAGATGAGCATGAAATGGGAGATATGATACTGCATGAAGAGTTTGACAGAGTACTGAAAGACCTAAGTCGAAACAAGGCCCCGGGGGTAGACAACATTCCATTAGAACTACTGACGGCCTTGGGAGAGCCAGTCCTGACAAAACTCTACCATCTGGTGAGCAAGATGTATGAGACAGGCGAAATACCCTCAGACTTCAAGAAGAATATAATAATTCCAATCCCAAAGAAAGCAGGTGTTCACAGATGTAAAAATTACCGAACTATCAGTTTAATAAGTCACAGCTGCAAAATACTAACACGAATTCTTTACAGACGAATAGAAAAACTGGTAGAAGCCGACCTCAGGGAAGATCAGTTTGGATTCCATAGAAATTTTGGAACACGTGAGGCAATACTGACCTTACAACTTACCTTAGAAGGAAGATTAAGGAAAGGCAAATCTACATTTCTAGCGTTGGTAGACTTAGAGAAAGCTTTTGACAATGTTGACTTTAATACTCTCTTTAAAATTCTGAAGGTGGCAGGGGTAAAATACAGGGAGCGAAAGGCTATTAACAATTTGTACAGAAACCAGATGGCAGTTATAAGGGTCGAGGGACATGAAAGGGAAGCAGTGGTTGGGAATGGAGTGAGACAGGGGTGTAGGCTATCCCCGATGTTATTCAATCTGTATATTGAGCAAGCAGTAAAGGAAACAATAGAAAAGTTCGGAGTAGGTATTAAAATCCATGGAGAAGAAATAAAAACTTTGAGGTTCACCGATGACATTGTAATTCTGTCAGAGACAGCAAAGGACTTGGAAGAGCAGTTGAACGGAGTGGACAGTGTCTTGAAAGGAGGATATAAGATGAACATTAACAAAAGCAAAATGAGGATAATGGAATGTATTGGAATTAAGTCGGGTGATGCTGAGGGAATTCGATTAAGAAATGAGACACTTACAGTAGTAAAGGAGTTTTGCTATTTGGGGAGCAAAATAACTGATGATGGTCGAAGTAGAGAGGATATCAAATGTAGACTGGCAATGGCAAGGAAAGCATTTCTGGAGAAGAGAAATTTGTTAACATCGAGTATAGATTTAAGTGTCAGGAAGTCGTTTCTGAAAATATTTGTATGGAGCGTAGCCATGTATGGAAGTGTAACATGGACGATAAATAGTTTGGACAAGAAGAGAATAGAAGCTTTCGAAATGTGGTGCAACTGAAGAATGCTGAAGGTTAGGTGGGTAGAGCACATAACTAATGAGGAGGTATTGAATAGAATTGGGGAGAAGAGGAGCTTGTGGCACAACTTGACTAGAAGAAGGGTTTGGTTGGTAGGACATGTTCTGAGGCATCAGGGGATCACAAATTTAGCATTGGGGGGCAGTGTGGAGGGTAAAAATTGTAGAGGGAGACAAAGAGATGAATACACTAAGCAGATTCAGAAGGATGTAGGTTGCAGTAAGTACTGGGAGATGAAGAAGCTTGCACAGGATAGAGTAGCATGGAGAGCTGCATCAAACCAGTCTCAGGACTGAAGTCCACAATAACAACAATCACAGTTGCAGAATAAGAAAGCAACTAAAATACTCTATGGGGGAAAGGCAACTGGTTGTTCAATCAATGAAACTTACTAATTCACTGGGCAAAAGAAAATTCAGGAAGGATCAAACAGAAGTGTACAATTGTAGGGCTATATTGATGATGTCAATTTGTTTTAGAACTATGGAATATGTATTTTGCTGGCACGTCTTGTATATTAAAAATGTCCTGTGTGTTGATCAACATGAATTGAACAAACAGTGATTTTGTGAAACTTGATTTGCTGTGTTCATCCACGAGATCGAGGTTGTGTTCCTTTCCTTCTGGAAGGCTCGTGATGTAGTTCGTTTAGTGAATAAAATGAGTGTACATATTATTGGACCAGCTTTATGATTGGATTCTGGGTTTCCAAGCAGGTAAGACTGGGGCAAAATTGTCATGTGGAAAGGGGAATAATGTGGTGGTGGTGGTGGTGGTGGTGGTGGTGCATATAAGAAAGTTGAAACGCCAGAAAATTGTATCAAAAGCAGTAAGACCTACAGTGGATAAGCACTTGGGCAGGATCTGTTAGTTGAGTGTAAATGTAATGTACTGGGTGTTGTTAGATTATGCGGTTGAGCATCACTGGAAGCAATTACATATCTGAGTGTATGCACCTGGATTGATTTAAAGTGGTTCCCTCATAAATCTACTTACAGGGAAAGCTTATGTGAAGCTACCTAAGCACATGTAATTCACCCAAGAAAGAGGTAGTTTACAGAAATTTTGTGGGATTGAGTCTTAAGTTTTGTTTGGCAGTCTGGC
Organism: Schistocerca americana; assembly: GCF_021461395.2. NCBI lineage: Eukaryota > Metazoa > Arthropoda > Insecta > Orthoptera > Acrididae > Schistocerca > Schistocerca americana. The sequence goes on from NC_060130.1 coordinate 715,149,527, forward strand.
ACGCTTGCCAGGTAGAATTGATAGAAGAGTCAGAGAGCATTGGTGTGCTTTATAAACAATTCGTTTAAAAATGCAACAGCAAGAGCCTCATGTATGCTTATTCAACTCCAGTGCCAGATGCTCAGAGCCGGCCGGTGTGGCCGTGCGGTTCTAGGCGCTACAGTCTGGAACCGCGTTACCGCTACGGTCGCAGGTTCAAATCCTGCCTCGGGCATGGTTGTGTGTGATGTCCTTAGGTTAGTTAGGTTTAAGTAGTTCTAAGTTCTAGGGGACTGATGACCACAGATGTTAAGTCCCATAGTGCTCAGAGCCATTTGAACCATTTTTGAACCAGATGCTCAGAGAAATATGAACTTTACATACTGTGCAGTTCTGATCAATGTAATAAAGAATAAGTATGCAGTGGAAGTGCTGGTCTTACGTCAGTGATTAGCTTCGCCAATGGGGTGACATGTTGGCTTAAAGATAGGACATCTGAAGTTCCATTATTAAACGTGAAAGATATGTGCTGGTGACAGTTGTTTAAATCAAGCACCATGTCACAGCACAAAGCACAGGTTTGTTTCTTTTAAATGTAGCCACCATATGGTGCATGATGTAGTGTACCTTGTACCACTAGTCGTCATTCCCTTTCCTGTGTACCTTTTGCAAATGGAGGGAGGGAAAGATGACTGTCTATATTCTTCCATATGAACCCTGATTTCTCTTATCTAATCTGTCTTTACAATAGATGCAAGTTAGTTACAGGAGGATCATTCTGCAGTCTGTCACAAGTACCATTTCTCTTAACTTTCTCAATAGTATTTTGTGAAAAGAACATCTTCCCTCCAGGGATTCCCATTTGTGGTCGTGGAGCATTTCTGTAATACTTGTATGCTGATTGAACACACCACTAACAAATGTAGCGTACACCCCCTGAATTGCTTCGATGTTTTCCTCTTATCCAATCTGGTTGGTGTATGGACGCTAGAGCACTACTCATGAATGGGTCACACTAGTATTCTGTGTGTGGTCTTCCTTACAGATGACATACACTTTCCTAGAATTGTCTCAATAATTCAGAGTCGGCCATTCACCTTCCCTTCTGGAGACCTTACATTCTTGTTCCATTTACTGTCACTTGGGAACGTTGTGCCCAGATATCTAGTTGACATGATTGTGTCAGGCAGCACACTATTAATACTGTGTTTCTGAACTGTACAGAGTAAATTTCCCTACTCATCTGCATTAGCTTACATATTTCTGTATTTAGAGCAAGTTGCCATTCGTCAACACTCATTAGAAATTCTGTCCATACCATCCTGTACTCCCCTACAGTCAGCCCTGTACACTACAGCATCAGCAGCAGTCAAAGATTGCTGCTAACCCTATCTGTCAGATCATTATATAAATAGAAAACAATGTTGGTCCCGCTTCTCTGGAGCACTCCTGATGATATCCTTGTCTCTCATGAGCATTTGCCTGCGCTGAGTTCTGTTACTTAAGAAGTCTTTGAGACAGTTACTTATCTGAGAACCGGAGTTCAGCCTGAGCCAGCGAGGTTAGCACATTGCTGCTGTTATGTGCTATGCTACTGAGGCTGAAGGAGAGCTCTTATGGCGTGCTCATGCTCTGGCTATTGCTCAGAAGCACATTGTCGGGTATCATTCTTATGATACAACGCAAATTTTTGTGTTTAGTGTCATAGCCTGAGCTAATGAAGTGGACAGAAGAAAGCCGAAGAAGCATAGGGCCTTCAGTTGTGCAATTCAACAAGTTTGCCAGTTTGCAGAAGACTGATGACCGCACACCTGTCTGTAAATCAAATGCAGAGGTACAATTTAGACAGATGTATGGCAAGATAGCCAGCTGCTGCAAATACAAAGTTGGCATTGAATCTGTTGACTTTCATGCCATGATGGAGTTGCCAGCAGCGGGTATGGCCAACTGCAGGGCACTAGAGTGCTGTAGTGTCCCACCACATCAAGGTACCCGAGAAGAAGACACCACCACAACAGTGCAACAAGATGACCAAGGCACTTCTGTGGGCTGTCTTGGATTTTTGATGAGGCGGAAGTCAAAGAAGGGCTGCTAAGAGCTACTTTTGGGGATGCATCAGTCAAGCTGCATAACTGGACAAACAGGGAGAAGCCACTACTGTTTTTCGTAGCCATGCAACAGCAGACGAAGCCTTTGTGCTGTAAAAGCTTCAGTACTTCCCAGTCCAAGAATCTCTCCCTTCAGGCCTGGACCCTAAGACCCAGTGCTTCAGGTGCTAGGGTAAGGGCCATGTGGCTAAATATTGCTGCAGTGTCCAGAGGTGTGACAAGTTCTCAGGCAAGCACGACAGCCACACCTGTAATAGAAGAAAAGATGACAACCCAATGCACTCGTTGTGGTGGTCCACATGTCACAAACTGGCACAGCTTTGTGGCCCTCTGTGGCCATAGCCATGGCATGGATGAGAAGACCAATATGAAGAAGAAAAATCATTGAAGAGAAAACTACCCAACAAAATCAGTGCCCGAAAAAATTTCAATGTTTGGCTTCTTATATCTCAGGGACTAAAGATACGTGAAACTACACATGTTGTAACCTAACAACACAAAGTTCTCAAACATAAAGTTTCATTTATGTACCACTTTCCAATACTGAATAAATTAAGTGTAAATTTGAAGATTTTTTTTTTTTTGTAATTTTGTACAAAACTATATTCCATAAAACCTTCCAACCTGGAGTCATTAGAAAGACCATTGTTTTAACTATCTAAAAAATAATTGATTATCCAATGCGGGCTAACAATCCTAGATAACTTGAACCAAAGTTGGGAACGAAAATTGCAGTACGAAAAAACATGTAAACTTTGAATTCTTATATCTCGTAGAATAAACACATACTGTACATAAAACATAATACTTAGTAACTCGGTAGCACAAGGATGTGGAATATAGAGTTTCATTCAACTACTATTTTCCAGTAACCTGCAGAATGATCGAATAGGTGACAACTTTTGTGATAAGGTGAAAATAATATACAAATACCATTTCCTAGAAAAGCTTCTACACCAGTCTAATTTGAATCAATGTGTTTTAAGCTCTCCAGAACAGTGGGTAAAATTTCCAACATGGGCTAACAATGGTACATAAACTGAGGCAAAGTAGCCGGAAAAATTGCGCTTCGAATAAAATATCTCCTAGTTTTGAAGCTTTAATAGAAAGTCAAGCAGAAAAGTGTTCTAGAATTAGGCATTTTGACATGGAATGACTCTTTTATCATGAATGCCAAGCCGAATAACTGCTTGCATAAGGGCCAGAAGTGGACCAACGTGGTATTGACTTGCTCGATTTATAAAGCTTGTCGTCCTGAATAAATCATCAAATTTTCCTGAAATTGTAATGATTTGATTGTCTGTACATGTATATCGCATATGTCGATTTCCATCCCATTCGCATTATTCCTTCATGTTGTGTGGCTTTTGTCTTCCAAGAGTGTATTGGACACACATATGTGGAGGGGGATGGGGGCAAAGTGTGTAAAAATAAAATAAATGTGTGATGGACAAAAGAGTTGTACAGGTTGCCAATTCCTGGGCTTGGAAGCCCTTATTGTGTCTCCAGGATAGAGGCAAAGAGAACTACGTGGAGTAGTCAGATGCAGTAAAGCAAGTTTAATATTACTCATTTTATTCCTTAGAATACATCTTGTCATGGTGTCTTCGATGGCAGCTGTTAGCTTTGTAAGCCAGAGCGGAATCTGCTGAATCCAGAGGCAGACTCCGGGTGGCCGAAGATCGCTATATCAGCCCCAAATGCAGGCAAGTGACTCAGAGTATGGTGGTTTGCCCATCCGCTGGCACTTCCTGTCGGCTGGTGCTACAGATGAGGAAGTGACAACGGCACGTGGTTGTTGGCTCACCTGCCATCCTGAGAGTACTCCGTTCCTTTCAGCTCAGCTCAGCTCACTGCCTGTTTTGTCCCATCAGATAGACTGCGATGTTGGATGCCAAGATGTCGTGTTGAATGCTGATCCTGGCCAACCAGTTTGGTAGTTCATTTGACCCTAATGATGCTGAAGTTTCAAAACAGTTGGTGCTCAGAACTGGAACGATGTTGGTAGACTTGTGAACTACCCATCAGTGGCGGCTTCAGTACAGGATACTGGATTGTAGTCATCCATGGCTATGGATTGGTGGTCATCACATCAGACAGCAAGTGCATGACCAATACTGGAACAATCTGAAAGATCATCTTAAAACATAATTATCAGGGATAGAGTGCAGACAACATGAACCCAGTCGATCAGCCTGTAGGCTAGTAGGGTGTAGTATTTATGGTGTCGAGGAATGGCTTTGCTTATGGTGTCATTTGTAATGACTGAATCAGTCTGGCTCATTATGAGTCTTCAGTGGTCTTTTGTTTTGCTGTATTAGCTTAATAAATTAGTTTGTCTCATTACTGCTTTGTCAAACCCCTGAGAGGTGGTGGTGTGTCCTACCTAGTACATCTTACATAATGTGAAGAGAGTAACAGTCAGAGGGGGGTCTGCACTTGGGTTACACTTCCTTGCCGAGCCCTCTAGCACTCACACCGAGGTGTTGATGTCACACTCTTGGTGACTGACTAACCCTGTTGACATGTTTATGCCTAGCAGCTGGCTCATATTTATAATTCTACGTGCTTGAGCAATGCTAGGCTGTAGAGACTTAGTAAGAGCACAGAAGAGAGAAATTTTTCTACCTTGATGCATAACAGTTTAGACAGTAATATAGCTTAACGTAGGTAGAGTCCAGGGTGGTAGTGGGATGAAAGAATGTGTTACAGTATAAGTTTCCATCTGCACAGTTCTGAGGGAGTGGTGTGGAATGGGAGGATTCAGATGGCTCATGTGGTATAGCAGGCGCCTAGGTCCCTAGAGTTACGCTGAAGAGCATGCTCTGCCACTACATATTGGGCATCCCCAGCAGACAGTTTGCCTGTGCCCATTCATGCAATCAGCCATTTTGGTGGTGGTCTAACAATGTAGAAGGTTGTGCAGTGAACACGTCAGCTGATAAATGACATGTTGTTTCACAAGTGGCTTAACCTTAAGTGGAATTAGTTTTTCCAATGGTGGGGCTGAAGTAGTTGGTAATGGGGTATACATGGGCAGGTTTTGCAGTGCGTTTAGTTACTGGGCTAGGAACCTTTAGGAAAGACGGTGCTTTGGGAATGTCATAGGATTCAACAAGAATGTTGCAGAGGTTAGGAGAAAGATTAAAGGCCACTCTGGGTGGTGGGAGGATCTTGTGGGGGGATGATCTCATTTTGGGGCCAATTATATTTTTAAGAACAATGTTTACCATTTCTTCTGTTGTTGTATGTATGGCTGGCTGGATTGATTGCAATACTGGTGTCACGTGCAAAAAGAAATTCTGCTTGTTGTATATTAGGTAGAAGATTGATTAAATATGTGAGGAACAATAGTGGATCTAAGATTGAGCCTTGGGGAACCCCATATTTGATTTCTCCCCAGTAAGAATTATGTCCCCAGACTATATTGGTTGAATTACTAAGTACAACTTTCTGCAATCTTTTGGTTAGATACAACATTTTTCATTTGTTGTCTATACAATCAGTCCCATAAAACTTCAATTTATCTAGGGAAATAAAAGGTGTGTTAAAAAAGAAACCGAACTTTTGGTGTATCAGCTTTATTCCTTATTGTACAACATTTTAAGCACCATCCCTTCAAAATAGTCCCCTCTAATAGCAATACACCATTCCCATCATTTCTTACAGTTTTGGAACGCTTCGTGGAATATATTTTGTGGGGTGGCACATAGGTTTCTCACCGCATTGTCCTGTATCTCCTCTATGGTTTGGAAATGATGTCCTTTCAAGGTGTTTTTCGGTTTGGGAAACAGGAAAAAGTCTGCTGGGGCTAGATGTGGAGAATACAGTGGATGGGGCACAACAGGAATGTTGTGTTTTGCTAGATAGCTGTAGACAAGGAGTGACGTGTTAGCTGGCATATTGTCGTGATGCAAAATCCAACTCTGGTTTTCCCACAAATCGGGCATCTTCCTCTGCACAGCATCCCTCATGCACACTAGGCTTCCCTGGTCAACTTTCTAGTGTACCATCAGACCACATGATACAAATTCATAATGGATAATGCCTTTGTAGTATAAAAACACAACGATCATCACCTTTGTCTATGCATGCTTTTTTTGGATAGGTGACCCTTTGCCCACCCACTGCGACGATGCACCTTCGTTTCAGCATGATAGCTGTACACCCACGTCTTGTCACCTGTTATGATGATCTTAAGAAAGTTCTCATTGTCATTAACAGTGGCAAGCAGTTCCTTGCACATTTCAACATGGGGTCCGTTTCTGAACTTCAGTCAACAAAAGCATGGTACAAATTTTGCATGGACAGTATGCATCTCAAGTTTTTCCCTCAAAATTTGATGGCACGATCCTATGCTGATGCCCACCTGCTCAGCAACTTCCCGAACAGTTAAACAATTTCTCTGAGTCACTGCACCATCGCTATCCATGTGGCCATCATCCATGAATGTGGAAGGATGTACAGACCATGAATCAACATTCTGCCCTGTCGAAAACATTTAAACCACGCATAGCACTGTGTGCGACTGATACAACCCTCCCTATATGCTTGGCTAAGCATTGGAAATGTCTGGGAAAGTTTTGCCAAGTTTGTAGCCGAATTTCACGCACGCATGTTGTTCTTCAAGCCCGCTCATCGCACGAATCTGATGAGCAGAATGTACACGAGCTTACTTCAGCGACTGTAGTTCGCTTGTTAATTGTTCGAGTGACACGAGGCAAATGGCTATTTGCTGTCTACACCTGCCGCTGGGTGTACTCAGTAGCCCCAGCACGCTCTCTGCTGGTTGTTACTCTTTCAAAATTTCTGTTCTTTTTGAACACACTTCGTATTGCTATTCACACCATCAAATGCCTTAGATAGATCACAAAAAACACCAACCTGTGCTATTTCATTACTTAATGCTTGTAAAATCTAGGGAGTGAACGTGTAAATGGCATTGTCAGTAGAGCAACCCTATCGAAACCAAAAACTGTGATTTTCTGAGGATATTATTGTTGCTAAGATGAGATACTATTCTAGAATACATCACCTTCTCAAAAATTTTGGAAAATGATGGAGCAGTGAAACATGTCAGTAGTTAATGACATCTCTCTTACCCCTTTCCTTAAAGAGGGGTTGAACAGCAGCATATTTCATTGTCTCTGGAAAAATGCCTTGAATTAGTTATGCATTACATATTTTGGGTAACACTCTACTTATTATGTGGGAGCAAATCGTTAGTACTCTGTTGCACATCACCAAACCCTGATGAGCTTTTATTTTTGAGAGAATGTATAATTTTTTTTTAATTTCAGAAGGAGAAGTTGGTGATTTTATGAGAGTTATTTTTTCAACATACTGTTATGATTTTTCACTTGAACTGTGTGTCCACATGCTTTCTACTTTATTTAAGAAATGATTATTAAATACGTGTACTACCTGTGACTCATCATTTATAGCCCTTCCATTCAGTTCAATAGGGATGTTACCTTGTTCTCTGACTGGTCGTCTTGTCTCTCATTTCCTTACATTCCATATAGCCTTATGTCTGTTGTTGGAATTATTGATTTCTGACATTATGTGCTCCTTGACTTTTTAATAATCTTCCTTGGTGATTTTCAGTAGAGTTTTTTTTTTTTTTTTTGTGGATAACTACTGCAGGATTCCTACTTGTTCTTGCCAAGAGGTACTTTCCTATTTTCTGCACAAGATACTTCAATATCTCTATTGATCCGTGTTTTTTTTTTTTTTCTCAGCTGTTTTGTGTTGTTTCTGATTATGTAACACACAAAGCTATATTAAAATAATTATGAGTTAATCATAGAATGATTTGTGGATTCCAGAAGTTGCTGTCCCTATGTCTTCTTTTTCTGTTTTATAACATGGCAGTATTTTTCTCCTGCAACTTGATAAACTGCAATTGCTAATCTGCAGTATACCTATCCCTGACTGTGCAGACACTCTCTTGCTAAACCATGGACAGGTCGTCTTAGTTGTTCTGAAGACTGCTATTGCTACATTATTGGTCTCTCTCTCTCTCTCTCTCTCTCTCTCTCTCTCTCTCTCTCTCTCTCTCTCTGTGCGTATGTGTGTGTGTGTGTGTGTGTGTGTGTGTGTGTGTGTGTGTGTGTGCGTGTGTGTGTGTTTTAGAGAGAGAGAGAGAGAGAGAGAGAGAGAGAGAGGAGAGAGAGAGAGAGAGAGAGAGAGAGATGTCATACAACAACAATTTTGAACCAACTATGACTATCTCGAGTCACACTAGCAGTATTGAAAATCGGTCACAAGTCTAGCTCCTGAGACAAAAACTTGTCAGTTATAATTGCAGTTTAGTTCTTATCATTATGCTGCGATAATTGGTCACAATTAGTCAAATCTATGTTACAAAGCAAGCCTGCTAGTGGTTTTGTACTTTCATTTAAGAAAAATTTATCAAACACATACATAATGTTGAGAGAGGCACATTACGTGGACGTAGTGACGAAGACTCCTGTGATATCGGTGTGACTGTACAAAATAGGAAAAAAATGTACCTACTATGCATTCTGCAGTTTGATGGGGTAAGTCAGAAAACTGAATATCCTATGTATTGGTCTAAAAGTCTCGTAGTAGAAACTCGAGTGTTCAAGGATACAGGGTACTTTTCCAGCTCAATATTATGTAAAAATCAACACCTATTTCTTTCAGGCATTGTTTATAATGTATATTTTTTACAGTGTTTTTGTTGATATCAGGTACAGCACACTTCCTAAACAAATTAGAAGTATTTTGAATATTTTTGAACCTGCTTAGGGTTATTAAAAAATTACAAAGAAATTGATGCATTTTTTCCAAAATTCTTCCTCAAATTTAGGTATTATTTAATCCAATGTTATACATTTGAAGGAACCAATTTTTTACCAGATATGCATGACATGATGGTTGAGGTACTAGACCTATTTAATTCCACCTATTATGTATATTAGAAGGATAGAAAAATCACGTCTTACATTTTAATTTTTATAATTTTTTCCTAATAAAAATGTTACTTTGTATATAATTTAGTTGATTCTGCAATAAAGCTTAGGTCTTCTACATAAGTATGGACTATTGCAACTTAAAGTAAAAAAAAATTAGAGAAATTCTTTATCAAATTTAGGAAATATTTGTTCAGAGTTCTGAAAAATACAACTTCCGGGAAATTGCAAAGGAAGATGAAAGTCCAATTAAACTGTGCCTGGAAACATTTCTGAAGCATAGTCTTCATTCTGCAGCATTTCATGATCTTCAAGCTTCCTCTTGGCATTCCTTTTAGCACTTCTTGCTTCTTCGCTAACTTGAAAAGTGAATCTTTCAGATTCATGCATCCATTGTCTGTCACACACAACCAATTGATCTTCCATATTAGAGCCACATTTTATACCTAAATTTCTCAGGACTTCCAACCTTCCTATCACTCAATCATTGAAACGTATCACTGCATCTAGTACACCAACTTTTAATGTATTTAGTCCTACAAAATATTCTTGGGGAACCTTTCCCATATGCAATGATTGAAACTTTAATTTGTATTCTGAGTGCCCCTATGAAGACATTTATTAAGCAAACCAGGGTCACTCAGGTCTTTCAAAATTGGTTTTATTTCATTCCTAACAGTCTCAGGAAGAGAATGCTTATGATGGTATATTTGACTACGTTCTTTTGCTTTTTGGTAACCACACCAAGAATCTGCTCCTTTAGGGCAAAGTCCATGAACAGGGTGGTGATCTGTGGACAACTTATGAAAGTAAGTGACCCATAAAGCTTTTCTCATTGCTGTAACATCATTCACAGGTGCAGTTCCTCTAATGGCCAGTCCATAATAACTCTGAAGGAGGTCTATTTCAGTTTCTGTCAATCTGCCTTGGCCAGACAAAGATTTGCCATCAGATAGCAACTTTCCTTTAATTTCTCTTTGTAGCTTCATCAATCTAGCACCCATCCTCTTTTGCCCATGTCCACAACTGTCTAGTTTTATTATCAAGGTATTACCATAAACATTGAACTCATTAATTTTATTGAAAGGCTTAGAGTCTCCATTGCCTAGGTACTTCGTATATCTAACATTATAAATGGGCACTGACCTCTGAAATATTTTCAGAGTGCCATCACACTTCATACCTCCACTGTAACCATCATAATTCTTAGAACACTGATGTTTTATATGTCCTTCAGTGTTACAATGGCAGGTGTGGCAGTACTTCGACAAGCACTCAACATCAACAACTTTTCAATTCTTCAGAGTCAACACCATTCAAGCAATGATGTCCTCAACATTTCTATGTCCCATCAAGTGCAACAGCAATGCCCCTGGTTCCACTAATATTTACAGTTTCTTCTACTGCACGTTTCATAGATGTTCTAGACACAACTGTCAAGGCATCTAAAAGTACTTTTACGTACTTGCTGAACCTACTGGGCAGAGGAGGAGGAAGGTGCATCAAACCACAAAACGTTTCAACAGCCTTTCTTCCTTTTCCTATTGCACACATTGGGAACACTGACTTCAAATTCACATCATACGAATTATGCACAATGTTCGAAGTCATTTTCGAGGTAGATTTACTGCAGGATCTACACAGAACAACTAATTTTGACGCTAAACCCGTCCTGCTACTTCGTTGTTCAGTTATTTCAAGACAGTCTACACCATCACATTGTTTACATTTCGCCACTTCCTTTATCAAAGAAGATAAGATGCCCACAACAACAACAACAACAACAACAACAACAACAAATCCACTACAAACAGCGTAATTGTTAGCACAAAAGTTTGAATCACCAGGAGGCGAGCCATGTGGGAGTTTCTTCCCTGAAGAACTGATACATACGTTACTTTCAACAGCGTGGCTTTCTTTGTTTGTGAACTGGTTACCATGGAATTTTCTTTCATAGGATTTCTTGATGCGTGGCATAGGTCGTATTTATTGCACACTACAGGATATGTACTTCCATAATTATATGTAGAACTTGGGCAACATACATTCAGCAACAAGTGAACAAACTGCTTCAGCGAAAGAAAAAGTAGATACTAGCAAAGGCAATAATTTATACACACTAGAAACTTTTTTTTTTTTTTATGGACTTGTAGTCCGGGGTGATATGTTACAATACAGCATCACCGGTCTATTGCGGTCTAACTGTGTTGGTGAGGCAGTAAATTTCCACAGGGCAGTGACTCCGTCACTGCAATTCACTTTGGAGGTGTGGCGGTGGGACTTGTAGTCCCGTACCACCCTCTGACGGTGATAGTACTACATGAGTCAGGCAGAAGAATTTTGCCTAACATGGTCAGGTGAAGGTGTGGCGGTGGGACTTGTAGTCCCGTACGCCAGGGCAGGGGTGACACTAGAAACCTGCACTGTTACCAACATATACAATGTAACATACGTACAATCGCAGGAAACAGAAAGCTCACAGTTCTTCTCGAAATAATATTGGTTTCTGTAACATAAACAAACAAGCTGTGGCGGCATACAAGACCGTAACTTTAAAATTTGGTATATATGGGTCATTTTTCATTTGAAACCCTATAACGTAATCAGGGAAGACTATAGAAGTTAATAAAGTCATAAAAAAAATTAGATTTTTCCACCATTTATAAGTACCGTGTATCCTTAAAAAAGACTCACAACTTTTAAAAGAATTAAACAAATTTATAGATTCGTAGATTTTTGAAATAATGAAACTGCTGACAGTACTGACCGGCATGGAAAGGAAATATGTACCATCAACCTTTGGAATGAGAAACTAAAAGAGATTCAAACACCCAATGGAAATATCAGTATAGATGAATCCTTAATGAAAATACAAAGGACGTTAGCATATAAACAGTTTAATCCATCAAAAAGAGCGAGATTTGGATAAAAAATTTACAAAATATGTGAGGCAAATATCAGTATTTGTTACAGTTTCAAAACATGGGCTGGCCAGAACAAAATGGATTGAAATAATAGTGCATTAGTGAATGTTGTCATGGTCAAAATCACACTCAGTAACGGTTATACTTTTTTTGCACTATCATGTTTTTGCTCCGGTTCGGAAATATTGTAGATCTGAGGCTGCACAGCAGTTCAATGCGTCCCCCTGTCAGCTCGTTAGGAATCGTGAACATGCAAATGTCAGAGCTGCCTCAATGTTCTTTCCTAATAATTCCTACATGATGGAAAGAGCTGACACTAATTAGTACAAGTACAGTAATTATTTTATGTCGAAATTTCTGTCATTTGTATTAGGTTCGTGCACAAGTTCGTAGAGTTTTCGTTTTGTACACTGTGATCAAAAGTGTCTGAACACCTGGCTGAAAATTACTTAAAAGTTCGTGGCGCACTCCATCGGTAATGCTGGAATTCAATATGGTGTTGGCCCACCCTTAGCTTTGATGACAGCTTCCACTCTCGCAGGCACCTGTTCAATCATGTGCTGGAAGGCTTCTTGGGGAATGGCAACCCATTCTTCACGGAGTGCTGCACTGAGGAGAGGTATCGATGTCGGTCAGTGAGGTCTGGCACGAAGTCGGCGTTTCAAAACATCCCCAAGTTGTTCTATAGGATTCAGGTCAGGACACTGCAGGCCAGTCCATTACAGGGCTGTTATTGTCGTGTAACCACTCCGCCACAGGCCGTGCATTATGAACAGGTGTTCGATCGTGTTGAAAGATGCAATTGCCATCCCCGAATTGCTTTTCAGTAGTGGGAAGCAAGAAGGTGTTTAAAACATCAATGTAGGCCTGTGCTGTGATAGTGCCACGCAAAACAACAAGGGGTGCAAGCCCCCTCCATGAAAAATACGACCACACCATACCACCACCGCCTCCGAATTTTACTGTTGGCTCTAAACACTCTGGCAGATGACGTTCATCAGGCATTCGCCATACCCACACGCTGCCATCGGATCGCCACACTGTGTACCGTGATTCGTCACTCCACTTAACGTTTTTCCACTGTTCAATCGTCCAATGTTTACGCTTCTTACACCAAGCGAGGCGTCGTTTGGTATTTACCGACGTGATATGTGGCTTATGAGCAGCCGCTCAAACATGAAATCCAAGTTTTCTTACCTCCCGCCTAACTGTCATATTACTTCCAGTGGATTCTGATGCAATTTGGAATTCCTGTGCCATGGTCTGGATAGATGTCTGCCTTTTGCAAATTACGACTCTCTTAAACAGTCAGCGGTCTCTGTCAGTCAACAAACGAGGTCGGCCTATACACTTTTGTGATGTACTTGTCCCTTTGCGTTTCCACTTCACCATCACATCGGAAACAGTGGACCCATGGATGTTTAGGAGTGTGGAAATCTCGCGTACTGACGTGTGACACAAGTGACACCAAATCACCTTACCACGTTCGAAGTCCGTGAGTTCTGCGGAGCGCCCTATTCTGCTCTCACGATGTCTAATGACTACTGAGGTGGTTATATGGAGTACCTGGCAGTAGATGGCAGCACAATGCACCTAATATGAAAAAAACCTAGGTTTTTGGGGGTATCCAGATACTTTTGCTCACATAGTGTATGTCGGTTTTCCAATTGCTATGGGTGTATTTATCGGTTGTCATTTGTTATTTATAGTTCACTGTTGCTATCTGATTTTACATATTGCCATTTAGTCATTTGGGGAAACTGAATATTTTTGTCAATATTGTTCTGTTTGAGTTCAACACAGAGGTAGCAGCAGTAGAAAGCACCCAGAAACGTTGCGTCGTCTATTGGAATAATGCCATTGGACAGAGTACAGCAAGAAAATGCTTTTCTCGTTTTAAGGAGGATCATTTTGATATTAGTGACTCTCCAGTTCAGGAAGACCAGCGGCGTTTGATGATCATTTAAACATAGTAATCCACAATGATGCTGATCAGTGTGCTTGAGAACTGACAAATGTGAAGAACTGTGATCATTCCACCATCTTACGACATTTTCATACAATGGGGAAGGTTAAAAAAATGGATGTATAGGTACACTTAGACTGACAAAAAAACTGTACAGGTGTTGGGTTGGGAAGTCATTCCGCACGCACATTATTCTCCTGATCTTGCACCGTCAGATTTTCACCGTTTCTGCACTTTCAAGAAGTTCCCTTTCCGGATGAAAATGCGCTCGGAACACGGCTCGACGTGTTCTTCGCCACAAAACCACGTGTTTTCTGCAGTTGCTGACTCGAAAAGTTACCCCAGCTTTGGCAGACTGTTGTAAATAATGAGGAGCATATGCACTGAAGAGCCAAAGAAACTGGTGGACCTGCCTAATATCGTGTAGGGCCCCCGCAACGCTGAAGTGCCACAGTAGGACGTGGCATGGACTCTACTAATGTCTGAAGTTCTGCTGGAGGGAACTGACACCATGAATCCTTAACAGCATGTTGCAACGCATACCAGAGATGCTCAATAATATTCATGTCTGGGGAGTTTTGTGGCTAGCGAATGTGTTTAAACTCAGAAGAGTGTTCCTGGAAACACCCTGTAGCAATTCTGGACGTGTGGGGTGTCACACTGTCATACGGGAATTTCCCCAAATCCGTCGGAATGCACTATGGACATGAATGGATGCAGATGATCAGACAGGATGTTTACGTACATGTCACCTGTCGAGAGTCGTATCTAGACGTGTCAGGGGTCCCATATCACTCCAACCGCACATGCCCCACACACCATTACAGAGCCTTCATCAGCTGGAACAGTCCCTTGCTGACATGCAGGGTCCTTAGATTCATGAGGATCCTCCATACCCGCACCTGTCCATCCACTGGATACAATTTGAAACGAGACTAGTCCAACCAGGCAACATGTTTCCAGTCATCAACAGTCCAATGTTGGTGTTTATGGGCCCAGGCGAGGTGTACAGCTTTCTGTCGTGCAGTCGTCAAGGGTACCAGACTGGGCCTTTGGCTCAAAAACCCCATATCGATATGGCTCGCACGCTGACACTTGTTGGTGGTCCAGCACTGAAATCTGCAGCAGTTTGTGGAAGGGTTGCACTTCTGTCACACTGAACGGTTCTCTTCACTCGTCATTGGTCCCGTATCTTGCAGGAGCTCTTTCCGGCTGCAGCGATGTCGGAGATTTGATGTTTTAGAGGATTCCTAATATTCACGGTACACTCGTGAAATAGTCATATGGGAAAATCCCGACATCGACGCTACCTTGGAGACGTGGTGTTCCATCGCTCCTGCACAGACTATAACACCTCGTTCAAACTCACTTATATCTTGACAACCTGCCATTGTAGCAGCAGTAACCGTTCTAACAACTGTGCCAGACACTTGTTGTCAACTTGTTTCTTACATACATGTAGGCTTTGCCGACCGTAGCGCCGCATTCTGGCTATTTACATATATCTGTATTTGAGTGCGCATGTCTATACCAGTTTCTTTGGTGCTTCAGTGTATTGTTGACGTCTAAAGTCTCTCTTATGTATGTCTGTTGCGTTTGCTAAACTTACGAAAAATCCTAAGAAATTATACACCAACATAAGTGTCTTAGTGTTTTGTGAAATTTCTTTGAACATTGTGCCAGTTTATCCGATAGCATGGGTGTTGTCTTCAGTTCAAAATTTACAGTTACACTCTGAAAAAAATCTGTACTTTTACTGTTCATAATATACTTATTTTGTGTGTGTGTGTGTGTGTGTGTGTGTGTGTGTGTGTGTGTGTGTGTGTGGGGGGGGGGGGGGGGTTACACAAGTGTGTATTCCCATTCAGTATGAATGATACAGAATCTGGTTCCTAACTCATGAATGAAATCATGACCACAAGGTCCACGAAATTTACAAGGCAAATCTACCACTACGTTAGAAATACGAAAAATCTTTTTGTATTGTATATGTTGTGCCCCGATACTCTACGTTGTATTTTGCCTATCTTTTAGTGACACATGGACATTTACACAAAATATGTTTATATTTACAAGAATCATTCTTGTGCTGTAGTTTACGTAGTCTGCCACGTACAGTGTTCACGAACAAGTTCTGCTTCGTTTATACTATTTCAAGGGAACCTCTGTCAATATGGTAGCTTTGTCACACAAAGGAAAACATTACTCCATTCCTACAGATGTTAACTAATGGTGTCAATTCAAAGAAAAACATCGCTATTTGTACATCTGTATAGTAACATGAGAAAATTGACCACTATTAATTGAAGACGAGGCTACAGTGAGGTTATCATTTATCATGGGGATTACCTGCTGTGCGTCCTATATAAATTTCTCTTGGAATGACCTACATAGTTCAAAGCTTCCTTACAGAAGACATATGTCAGTTAATATGGAACTTAAAATGTAATTATTACATACTAAAACGTATATACACAAAAACATCGAAATTCCTATAAGAAAAAACTGCTATTTATATCTTGTTGATATATTCAAACATATTCCATAGGGTTATCCTACGTATATTTTTAAGTCTTTGTATGGAGAAGTCCTTTCAGTATTCATGCTTTATGGGTGTGCTAACCTGTAGCGACCTTCATGTCATGATTTTCATGCTTTTGGGTGGAGTATATCTGTTAGAACAATGTGCTAAGTTATTGAAAATCTCTTGAAAAGGTATGATATAATATGTCCACCGGGTGTCCGTGAACATATGTATGAACAAACTGATTAAAGATACATTCTACTGGACTGCTTTCAGGATGGAGTCGTGAAATTACTATTTGCGTAATGATTTGTTCAGTCAAAAGGTTTTTCCATTTAGCACTGGTAAAATATGAAGCATTATCGGACAACAAGGCTTTGGTTTTGTCTACTCATGGCAAATAACCAGTTAGCATATTGTGAATGATAGGGATTGAAGTTGTGGTTTTGGTGGGATATAATTAAAGTTACTTTGAAAAGCATATCATTAACTGCTTCAAGATATTTCATGCCCCCACAGGCTGTTGGTAGGGATCCATTTGCGTCGATAGACATAAGTTTGAGAGATTTAGTGGGTGATATAGGATGGAGTCCTGCTTTAGTGGAGATGGTTATATGTTCCGTCTTTTGGCAAATGGTAAAAGTTCTCAATGAAGTTGTGCACTCACCTATTAAGAATGGGAAAGTAATAGTATCCAGCAATTTTTTGTGCGTTTTCCTATGTTCAAATGCCACCAGTTATAGTGGGTGCACCACATTATATCTTCTGATGAACTTGAAGAAATGCAAGCACACTAAGACACTGAACAGATTCAATATCGTTACAGTGGAAAAGGATGTTACCTTCAATCTTAAAATGATGGGCTTGCTCACTACTCACTACTTGCTTTAAGTTCTGAAAGATTGCTTCCAATTTTTCATCTGCCTGCTGCAGTTTGCTCATATTTCGATACTATACACGTATTGTTGTCTATGTGACTGATAAATTATCAGCAGAATCTTGTACTCGGATGCTTGTTCCAACAGTTTTGTAGATTTTGGGAGCCTCTGTGGTAGGCGCGATATCGTGTGTATCACATTGTCGGTACTGTTCATATGAATTATTTCTAGGTCATAGTCCTGCAAGACTAACGCCCATCGAGGTAGTCTTGTGTGCAACAACTTACGGGACAGTAAAAAGCTGAGCGACTGGTGGTCACAAGACTTTTACGTATATGCTAGATACGTAATGATGGAACTCTGTCAGTGCAAAGCTTCGATTTCTGTTGCAGATTATGACCTCTTGCACTGTGAGAGTATGTGGCTGGCAAAACCTGTGACTTTGATCTTCTTTTTATATTTTGCTTTGTCTGTTTGAATCAGACCAGCTCCCAGGCCACAAAAGGACGTGTCAGTCGCTAGACAAAAAGTCTTGGATCATGTCCAGATGTAGTAGTATGTTGGAATGTAACAAGGCATTTTTGATATTATCGAATGGCTGTTGACATTGTGCCATCAAGAACTACAGCATGTTTTTACGTAAAAGATTCAACGACGTCTTGTCATTCAATAGATCAGCCACGAACTGGCGAAAAAATGATGCCAGCCCAAAGAACGGTTTTGTTTCATTGTTGTGGATGGCGGAAATTCACGAATTGTGTTTACTTTTTTTCGGGTCTGGAACTACTCCCTCGCCTGATGTAACATTTCCAACAAATTTTGTTTGATTCCTACCAAAATTTGACTTCGGCAGATCAGCTGTAACATCAGCATCATCGAATTTTGTGAGTACTACTTTTGTATGATCTTCCCATGTAGGCCGAGAAACTACTAAATCGTCTACATATAGTGTTAACTTATCTACTATCTCTAGCCCCAACACAGTATCCAGAGTGTTGATAAATACCCTTGCACTAATATTAAGTTCAAGGGGTAAGACTTTAAATTGGTAACTTGTGCCGGCAAAAAGAAAAGCTGTGTACTTCCATGAACTTCAGTGATTGAAATTTACCAATCTGAGGAGCACACATCGATACTAGTTAGATATTTCGTACCAAAAAGCTTTTCAATCTGCTCCTCAAGATTTCCTGGTGAAATTATTTTACTTATAACTCTAGCACTTAAAACAAGCCCAATGCTTCTGTCTGCCTTGGCTACTGCCAGTAGTGGACTACTGTATGGGGAATTAGGATGATTCAATGATACCCCATTCGATCATTTTCCTAATTTCTTTTAGTGCAGCCTCATTTTTAGCCCAGGAAACTGAGTAAGTTGCATGACGATAAGTTCTATATAGGTACACTTCCGTATCATAAATATATCCATTAATTGTTCGTGTTCGAATGTATCAAGGCATCAGAGAAGACTGTTGCATATTTCGTTAGTAAACTCGCAAGCTTTTCCTGCTGCTCCATGCCCAAACATTCACATTCAGCAACTTTCTGTCGAATCAGTTTCACAATGGCTGTCATTTCACTTTCTTTACTCAGCCTTTAGCTACAATTCTCTTTTGCATACAAGTTCTGCCTATATACAATAACATTGGTGTGGTACACTTAATACAGATACGCTGATAGTATTTGCCACGGATCTGTACAGTAGCAATCAATTAAAGTGTCACCTTCTCACATAAATTATCGAACATATAGGTACCAGATGAGAGGGAGATTTTTCCGTTTCTCTTTCTGATGAAATCCCAACCCACGATACAGAGCGCTGATAAATCCTACATCACTAGGAACGTGTCATGTAAAGGCTCCATTTCCCATTAACAGCGCCACCTGTACCTGAGTCTTAAGTACCTGCGATTTGGCACCAGTAGCACCGCACCTACTACTCTGCATCCTTAGACTGGAAAAGATGGTATTTTGTGCATCTGACACAATTCTTTATAAATGCATAACTCAACACACTCGTCGTAGCTCCGGTATCGATTACCACAGTAAATGGAATATCTCCATTCCTTGCACAGACTGCAGCTTGTACTACATATTTTCCAGTTTTCTGACACGCCCGCTGTTCGGCGCATAGTTCATGTGTGTATCATGGGCGCCATTATACCTTAACATGCTTATATAGTGAGGCGCCTCCGCTCCAATCCTGAACCACTATCCAAAGGCTAGTTTAACTGTGTAGGTGGACCAGGTCGGTTCTCATTATGACCTTCACTATTCTTACTCGTTAATTCTGGTTAGGGCACATTATGTAGTTATCTTACTCTTGCAAGTTACCTCGTCCTCGGTTACTGATTTTGTACAGCAGTAGGCCTCTGATTTGGACTAGCTGCCAAGCATGTTGGGGTTCGCCATATACCAGAATTATATCTACTTGTTTTTGACTGTTGGGGATGTGATTGTCACCAGTAGTGTCTCCATGGTGCTTTCTATTCCCATTCTGCGGATTGGTGTCATGTTGGTTTCGGTTTGGAACTTGGTAGGCGTTATTGTTCTGTGATTACTCGTAAACATCATTTCCATTATTATTCTGGTCTCGCCTCTCCCATGACTACCGCTGCCATTTCCCGTGTGATAATTTTTGTTATTTCTCCCACACTCATTGAATAACTGTCACTGTTTCCGAAGTTTTATATTCTACTGTATAATGTCAGTGGAATCCAATGTTGCCAGGCGCTGTAGGGGAAGTGATGAGTGCTGGAGGAAAAATGCCATTCTAAACTGAAGCCTTTGCAAAGTGGAGCCCCTCCACGCTCGCGCTTCTGTGGTTACTGTGCAAAAAAGATCTGCTGTCATCTGTACTTTCGTTGGGATCTAAAAAGAATTCCACTGAAAATGCAACAAAAGCAGCTACTTATTTTCGTCTGGCTTGTTAAACATTTGTAATTTTCACAGAAGCGTCATGAGTGGCGAATTTTGAGTAAGACCTACACATTTCTCATGTTGCCATATTAAAATGTACTTCTGCCAAAAAAGCGTAGTTTACACAGTGCCACATCACTAACATGTTGTACAGACGTAATTGCAAGAGAATTCTGAAACAGCCGTTTATCAAGGTTTATTAAGTGAGTAACTGAGGAAAAGTAATGTCAATAGCATACAAAAAAGCACATCCTCGGTACAAAAACAAAAGTTTAATGTCATCACATATGTTGTTCGAAAACGCGTGGCATTTCTCGTTTCACTAGCTATGGATGGCCATTAAAAATCATATTGTTTCATCACGAAAGTCCGTAGTTAGTGGAGTGCCATGGTAGACAATGAAGTTTTGCACAATCACCACATGAAAAAATACTCTCCTCATTGCGTGCTTTCATTTGCCAAAATATCATTTCGATATCTCAAACAGTTGATGAAATATGAGGAATGTCGTGTCTATTCATTCTAGCATTATTGCTGGGCGCGCGATCGCAAATGAGTGTGTTACATCAGATCAAATTTCTCGAGATTGGTGACAGCGAGAGACCTCCTCCCAAGTCTAAAGGCAAATTCGATATGTTAGTTAAGTCTCATACGCAGCAACACATTAGTAATATGCACCAAACGCAAAATCTTGACGACCTGTATTTTTCATTGCAAACTTTTTCGAATTTCGCGTTGTCTTTTACTTGCTCGAAAATATCTCAGTAATTATGATCATTAATTAAATGACGGGCACATAATTATGAAGCTCACACACAAAGCTATATGTAAGGCAAAAATTATTATTATTATTTTTGCCGAATAGTTTCTGCAAACATTCACTGGTATACTTGGGAAGGCAGGGGAACCAGATCTGTCATTGACTATATAATAACAGATCAGGAATTCAGGAAGGCTGTGAGGGACACACGTGTATTCAGGGGATTCTTTGATGACACTGATCATTATTTAATCTGCAGTGAGACTGGGATTGTGAGGCCGAAAGTGCAGGAGGTCAGGTCCATTTGTAGGAGGATAAGAGTGGAGAAACTTCAGGATAAGGAAATCAGGCACAAGTACATAACAGCGATCTCAGAAAGGTACCAGTTAGTTGAATGTAGTCAATTACAGTCATTGGAAAAGGAATGGACAAGGTACAGGAACACAGTACTAGAAGTGGCTAAAGAATGTCTTGGAACAATAGTGTGTAAAAGTAGGATGAAGCAAACAGCTTGGTGGAATGATACAGTCAAGGCAGCCTGTAAAAGGAAAAAGAAGGCGTATCAAAAATGGCTACAAACCAGAACCCAGGTAGACAGAGAAAGTTATGTTGAAGAAAGAAACTAAGCCAAACAGATAATTGTAGCATCCTAGAAGAAATCGTGGGAAGACTTTGGAAACAGGTTGGAGACTATGGGTCAAGCTGCTGGAAAACCATTCTGGAGTGTAATTAGCAGTCTTAGAAAGGGAGGTAAGAAGGAAATGACAAGTATTTTGGACAGGTTAGGAAAACTGCTGGTGAATCCTGTGGATGCCTTGGGCAGATGGAGGGAATATTTTGAAGAGTTGCTCAATGTAGGTGAAAATGCGATCAGTAATGTTTCAGATTTCGAGGTAGAATGGGATAGGAATGATGATGGAACTAGGATCACATTTGAGGAAGTGGAAAAAATGGTCAATAGATTGCAGTGCAATAAAGCGGCTGGGGTGGATGAAATTAAGTCGGAACTCATCAAATACAGTGGAATGTCAGGCCCGCATCTCGTGGTCGTGCGGTAGCGTTCTCGCTTCCCACGCCCGGGTTCCCGGGTTCGATTCCCGGCGGGGTCAGGGATTTTCTCTGCCTCGTGATGGCTGGGTGTTGTGTGCTGTCCTTAGGTTAGTTAGGTTTAAGTAGTTCTAAGTTCTAGGGGACTGATGACCATAGATGTTAAGTCCCATAGTGCTCAGAGCCATTTGAATCATTTTTGGAATGTCAGGTCTTAAATGGCTACACAGGATAATTGAAATGGCCTGGGAGTCAGGACAGGTTCCATCAGACTGGACAAAAGCAGTAATCACACCAATCTTTAAACATGGAAACAGAAAAGATTGTAACAACTATAGAGGTATCTCTTTAATCAGCGTTGTGGGTAAAATCTTCTCAGGAATTGTTGAAAGGAAAGTGCGAGTATTAGTTGAGGACAATTGGATGAAAATCAGTGTGGGTTTAGGCCTCTTAGAGGTTGTCAGGACCAGATCTTTAGCTTACAGCAAATAATGGAGAAGTGTTATGAGTGGAACAGGGAATTGTATCTATGCTTTATAGATCTAGAAAAGGCATATGACCGGGTTCGTAGGAGGAAGTTACTGTATGTTCTACAAGATTATGGAATAGGAGGCAAACTTTTGCAAGCAATTAAAGGTCTTTACATGGATAGTCAGGCAGCAGCTAGAGTTGACGGTACATTGAGTTCATGGTTCAGAGTAGTTTCAGGGGTAAGACAAGGCTGCAACCTGACTCCACTGTTGTTCATATTATTTATGGATCATATGTTGAAAACAATAGACTGGCTGGGTGAGATTAAGATATGTGAACACAAAATAAGCAGTCTTGCATATGCGGATGACTTAGTTGTGATGGCAGATTCGATTGAAAGTTTGCAAAGTAATACTTCAGAGCTAGATCAGAAATGTAAGGACTATGGTATGAAGATTAGCATCTCCAAAACGAAAGTAATGTCAGTGGGAAAGAAATATAAACGGATTGAGTGCCAAATAGGAGGAACAAAGTTAGAACAGGTGGACGGTTTCAAGTACTTAGGATGCATATTCTCACAGGATGGCAACATAGTGAAAGAACTGGAAGCGAGGTGTAGCAAAGCTAATGCAGTGAGTGCTCAGCTACGATCTATTCTCTTCTGCAAGAAGGAAGTCAGTACCAAGACTAAGTTATCCGTGCACCGTTCAATCTTTCGACAAACTTTGTTGTATGGGAGCGAAAGCTGGGTGGATTCAGGTTACCTTATCAACAAGGTTGAGGTTACCGATATGAAAGTAGCTAGGATGATTGCAGGTACTAGTAGATGGGAACAATGGCAGGAGGGTGTCCACAATGAGGAAATCAAAGAAAAACTGGGAATGAACTGTATAGATGTAGCAGTCAGGGCGAACAGGCTTAGATGGTGGGGTCATGTTACACGCATGGGAGAAGCAAGGTTACTCAAGAGACTCATGGATTCAGCAGTAGAGGGTAGGAGGAGTCGGGGCAGACCGAGGAGAAGGTACCTGGATTCGGTTAAGAATGATTTTGAAGTAATAGGTTTAACATCAGAAGAGGCACCAATGTTAGCACTGAATAGGGGATCATGGAGGAACTGTATAAGGGGGGCTATGCTCCAGACTGAACGCTGAAAGGCATAATCAGTCTTAGATGATGATGATGATGATGATTTTCTGCAAAATTGTTTGAGAAACATTGCAGGGCGTCCGCCTTGTTTCTGTCATCGCCAACTGACCAAAAGGTGGCAAACAATGTAGAATTGTACCTGGCGTCTTATCGCCTGTCGCAATTATCACGTCGTCTCGCCTTACCAAAACTTCGTTTATTTGACAGGATTAGATTTACTTTCATTCCAATTGATCAGTAGTGAGGAGGTCCTCCAGGATGTAGAACATGTCAGAAAAACAAATAAGCTAATGTACCTTCCACAGGTCCCAAGTGGAATGATCGTCATTTTTTTTTTAATGAACGCTATATGAAATAATCATTTTACAAACACTCATTTACTAAGATCGCACTAATGCACTGACTTTAAAATTTAAAAAAAGAAATGTTTTTCGTTTATAAGGTAACAAACATATAATATAACTACTACAATACTTATTTACAATAAACACATTACTGCACTGAAATGGGGAAGTTAGATTTTATATATATAATCAGTTGGTTCTACTGAGAAATTCATCAGTGGAGTAGGAGTTGGCCACCAATAAATCCTTTAGGCTTCTCTTAAACTGAATTTCATTGGTTGTTAAGCTTTTTATGGCTGCTGGCAAGTTATTGAAAATGTGTGTTCCTGAATAATGCACACCTTTTTGTACAAGAGTAAGTGACTTTAAATCCTTGTGAAGATTATTCTTATTTCTAGTACTGATTGCATGAATTGAGCTGTTGGTTTGAATATATTTTTTTGATATATTTTTAATGACAAATTTCATTAAGGAATAAATATATTGGGAAGATGTAGTTAGTATCCCTAATTCCCTAAACAGGCTTCTGCAGGATGTTCTTGAGTTCACACCGCATATAACTCTTATTGCACGTTTTTGTGCCCAGAAAACTTTAGCTTGGGTTTATGAATTACCCCAAGAAATAATCCCATATTACATTAGGGAATGAAAGTAAGCATAATATGCCAGCTTTTCATTTTTATATCCCCTATGTCAGACACAATTCGCATTGCAAATAGAGATTTGTTAAGATGCTTCAGCAGTTCCGTGGTGTGCTCCTCCCAGTTGAATTTATTGTTAAGCTGTAATCCCAAGAATTTAACACTGTCCACTTCTTCTATCTGCTTGCCATCGTATGTTAGGCATATACTCGTGGGACACCCCTTACAAGTTCTGAACTGCATGTAGTGTGTTTTTTCAACGTTTAGTGACAAAGAATTGGCTAGGAACCAGTGATTTAATATCCACAAGTATTTTATTAGCCGATCTTTCTAAGACTACACTTGATTTGCTATTTATTGCAATGTTTGTATCTTCGGCAAACAAAACAAACTTGGCATCTGTAATGTTACTGATGAAAGGTCATTGATACAGGTGCGATTTTCATCCAGCAACTTTTCCCTCTGTTCCAGTCTTTCTTCACTATCCTTTCCTTCAAGCGCTAACTGCTCCTCACGTTCTTTGTAACGAGCCTCCTGTTGCTTACTTTGTTTCAACAACAGTGCTTCGTCACGTTGCTTTTCTTTAGCTTCGAATCTACGGAAAATCCAGAAAAAAGTCGTTCCTGGACATTGTTGTCGGTCTCATATTAATTAAACCTGTATTCAATCTCATCTCTGTGGAAGTGGATGCTATGTTTTGCGGACTACACACTTTCAAGATAATATTCTCTGATTCACTTTCCATTAACCGAACTGGTTCAGTTTCTATATTAATGTCTTGTCGTGAATATTGTCTCGAGATCCTACATCAGACAGGCTGCTTAGTTTCTCACTAGTTGACGAGTCCTAACACGATTCATTCAGATGGAAAGTAATATTATCTTTTTGAATCGACTATCTCGTCGGAAAATGAAACCAAATATTTAACAAAATTTACTTCGGCTATGAAGGACACTATACACTCGACTTGTACTTCAGACTTTCTCTATATCTTCTGTTAATTTATTGAAAAAAGTGTCCACACTACCACTGGGATATCTGTACACACACAAAATGATTAATTTCTTGGTGATGTCAAGCCCTGTTAATTCAAAAGCTGGTATTTCAGTGTTGGTCTTCACTTACTCTACTGAGGTCATGTCTTCATTTGAACTGTGTTCATTTTCTGATATCAATGCATGATCTTCCACCCCTTAAAGCAGTTCTGCAGTAAGAGTTTGTTCTTTCATACAATGATAATACTACATGTTGGATTTCTGTGTCTCTACACCAGTGCTCAGTAACACAAACTACTGTGCAGTTCAAAGACTGGAGCTCGACTTCTAATAGTTGTATTTTATTTTTTAATGATTGCGCGTTTTGATGGAGGATTCATTCCAATGGTTTGTTTTTCTTTGTGACATCTGGTATGTGTGAAATTTGGAGTGTTTAAATCTGTCTTGTGAGAGATTTTCAGTATTTTTTAAAGTGCTGGAGATACTCTTTAGGCAGGGGAACCTGTTGTCTGGATTTATCCCAAAAAATATTTACTTTTCGTACCCACGAGGCCAGCCACTGTGGACGAGCGGTTCTAGCCGCTTCAGTCCAGAACCACGCTGCTGCTACAGTCGCAGGTTCAAATCCTGCCTCGGGCATGGATGTGTGTGATGTCTTTAGGTTAGTTAGGTTTAAGTAGTTCTAAGTCTAGGGGACTGATGACCTCAGATGTTAAGTCCCATAGTGCTTAGAGCCATTTGAACCATTTTTTGAACCTGCTCGTGACAACAGGTATTTGACCATGTGTGGCCCGAGATCCATCCTCTATACCTTTATGAATCAGCTCTACCAATCTTACCTTCCTAGTCCTGTTTAGGTGTAGGCCATGCCTAGTGAAACCCCAGCTGTTGTTAGTCCCGTCAGGCACCAGACAAACATGAGTAAAGGTGGCTGCCCTCAGAGCCATCTCTAACCACACATTGATTCACCTCGCAGCTCCATGAAGGTGTGGTCGATCATGACGCCGGAACAGCTCAATGAAGTGTATGTTAGTACCATGAGTCAAGGATAGTCACAAATACTTGCCACCAACTTAGAATGGCCATAGATATGAAACTGAAGACTTGATTTATCTCCCAAGATGCGACAGAGAAATGGAGTACTTCACATACATCTTCGTTTGCCTAGAGGAGGGTATCAAAACAGGCTTTTCGTCAATGGACAAGTTTCATGACACAAGTTGGAAGTCCTCTGATGACTGTGGCATGGAGAGGTTTGCTGTTAATGATCGCAGGTAGATGGTGCTCTGAGTAACACGCAGAACACGCCATTATATACAAGTCGAATGCAGATTATACCACACAGCTTATGCACCCCAAGAGAACAACAGAAAAAAATGGTTACATGCGCTATAAATGACCTGCAGCAAGATCTCCCTTTTTCTAGATTGCTTCATCAGCCTACCATTAAACCATACTTCATTACAACCCCATCTCAACCGATCAGCCGGCCGGAGTGGCCGAGCGGTTCTAGGCGACTGATGACCTCAGAAGTTAAGTCGCATAGTGCTCAGAGCCATTTTCAACCGATCACTCCATCTACTATCCTTTAACGCAGATCCATGTAAGTTTACAGGCAGATGGTGGCTTTTTTCACTATTCCTTCAATAGACATACAGCAGAACGTTACCATACAGCAACTGTGTGTTAGTTGACACTGCAAGGTTATGGTTGACGGAGAGTACAGAGAAGCACATTGGAAATATTGTTTTTTTAGGGTTTAAAACACCTAAACAGTTCTGCACAGGGTCAAACACGTGATCCATTCTGTAGTTGTATACTGCAGTCCCCCAACTGGTAATACAACGCTCTTTAGCTAAGGACACTATATAAAATGCAAGAAGATGGCTGCCAATAACGTTGGGGCCACACCTGGGCTTATGATAGAGGAGGGGTGAAACAGTGAAGTTAACAAAGGGTTAAATAGGTAAAAAGACAAGTCCTAGTAGAAATCCTTGGCGAAGACATGGGATACTGGATCTGAATGACGAAAGGAGAAAATATATAAATGCAGCAGATGAAGCGTGCAAAAGGGAATACAGATGTCTAAAAATGAGATCGACATGAAGTGCAAAATGCCAAAGTACGAATGACTAGAGGAGAAATGCAAAGCTGTAGAAGCATGTGTGATTGTGGGAAAGATACATAGCATAAACAGAAAATTAAGAAACTGCTTGAGGAAAGAAAAGCAGATGAAGCACTCACATTGAAAGCCAGAAATAAAAAAGGAGGAAAGGCTGAAAAATGGAAGGAATATATAAAACTATGAAAGGGAGAGAATTTTGAGGACAATATTGTGGAAAAGGAAGAAGTAGGTGATCATGTCTGTTATATGATACTGCAAGAAGCAGACTTTACATGGAAAGACATAAGTCGCTGCAGTGCAGCTGTAGTAGCTGACAGTCCCCCATAATTAATAATATAGTTAGGAAAACCAACAATGAGAACACTATTCCACCTAGTATTCAAGGTATACTAGGCAGGTGAAGTACACTTAAATGTCAAGAAGAACGTAATAATCCCGTTTCTAAAGAAATCAGATGATGACAGGTGTATTACTTACTCATAAGTTCAAATAAGTCATCACTGAAAAACATTATTTCGAATTATCTACTGAAGGATTGGAATGCTGATAAAAGGTTACCTTGTGGAATGTCAGTTTAGCTTCCAGAGTAATGCAGGAAAACGCAAGGTGATACTGACCCAATGACTTACGTCAGAAGATGGATTTAAAAAAAAAAGATAGACTTACGTTTATAGCATATGTAGATGTGGAGAAAACATTTGGCAAAGCTCGGTTCAATATTCTCGTTGAAATTTCGAAGGTAGCAGCGATAAAATACATAGAGCTAAAGGTTGTGTAGAATTTACACAGCAACTAAGCTGCAGTTGTTAGGGTCATTCAACAAGAAATGAGCCAGAAGTTGTAAAATGAAAGCTGCTGAAGGAATCGTAATCTTGTTGCTTATGGAAGGTGGTGTGGCCACTAGAAGAGCTCTGAGGCCTCGAACTGGCCTCTAAAGGGACATGGGCTTATATCCCCATGGCGATAGTGTGTGCATGTGCATAATGCCCACTGCACTCAAAAGGGGACTGCACCTACCCCTCAACACTGATTTAGCCCAAGTTTACGGGATATGCAGGACATGCATAAAGAAAATATGATAGGAGTTGGAACTGCAGCTGGCCAAGCGTTTGGAGAAAAAAAAAAAAAAAAGCATTTCTGGCATGGGTCAGGGGACGTGTGAGTCACCTGTTTTAACACAATTTCCAGAGAGTGTCTGGCACTTTGGAAAGAGTGGGGTACGGTAATCTGAGGGATGTGGGGTCGAGTCTATATGAGGAAATTTTCGTTTTGTTTCCAATTTTTACATTTCTGAAACCTAAAATAAACAGAAATAATGCTCAATACATTGTATTTATGAATATCCTCATTAAAGGCATGAAAAAGAAAATTTGGGATAACAAATAATTTGGAAGAAAGTTTTATACTTAGTGTCCACGAGCACTCTGCAAATAACTTTCCAAGAAGAGATTGTAATTATAGTGTACAGGATTTGGTAATCAGTCAATTTCATTCTGACATTCGAACAGCCCTTGACCACTGCAGGAAACACTAGTTTCCCCTGTTTTTTACGATGAATATCACCACAGAATGTGTAAATCAACTGTGAAATAACAAAAGAATCTAAATTTACACGCAAAGTTCTCGTGTACGCCTTAAAATTCCTCTCTGAAAATTTATTTTTAGTCCTAACTTTTCCTTTTCCTCAGTTTTTCGTGGTGTTAATGAAAATGCTAATAAATACAATAGATTGAGCGTTATTTATGCTTACTTGCAGTATAAGTAATGTAAAAATTGAAAATAAAAAAAATTCCACATACAGACTCGCCCCCCACGACCCTCATGTTACGTGTGTGAAGTTCTTTTGCTGTGTCAACCACTGCCTGAATACTGCGCTAGCATAAATGGCTCCTTTCACGTCGAGCCCACGCCAAAAATACAGCTTTCTTTTTAATTAACACTTGGTCATATTTAACTTTCATTTCTACCCAAGTTCTGCATATACTATAAGTCTACACAAAATTGGTGGTGATGAGTAGGCGTGGTCCCCTTATCAGTCGTGCTGAATACAGAGAAATGAATGCATCAAAAGAAGGGCAAAGTGGTGTGGTGCATTTGCCGACAGCAGAATGAGAGCAGAGAACAGAAATGCGTCAAAGTGGGGTACAAGTGAACGAAGGGCACTGTATGTCCACTGCAAGGGCCAAGACATGGCACAAGCAATTCAATGCTGGGGTGATGCTACTGGTTTATCATGCATAACCTGGAACACCTCTCTGCATTACCGATACCGTTGTCCAGAAGGTAGTGCTCTCATAGCTGAAGACAGATGGGTTATGATGGCAGCCATTGCCCTGGAGACTGGATAGTGTTTGAACTGACGTTCGACAGCTAGGGGGCCAGGTGCAAATCGTGAACTCTCAAGTAGGCGGCCTGTAGTAGATGGAAGTCAGCTGGCAGGTGGCCCTTTCGCTGGAAGGCACCAAGTTGCATTTGAACTAGGGTACAGTTGGTCGACCTGCAGCTAGCAAAGACAACATATGACTGTGAGAGCTTGATGACCCACTTCAGGATGATGGACCTGGCATTATTATTTGTATTGTTTTCTTATGCATATTAAAACCACCATGTAAAACTAATTAATCCTGTGTCCTCACATTGACACTTCAACAATCCATTTTTATCCTCTGTACTTTTTTTTTACTTACTTGTAACTAGTTTAATGTGCTTTATTTGCTACTGTCATAGTTTATCTATCAAAAAGAGGATTGCTACTATAATGAATATCTGTTTCATATCTTTCTTTGCAAACTCAAATTTCTGTTTCGTAACCTTCGAAAATCACCTTTTCCAACTGTCAGAACACGGCTTCACTTAGCCTAGTGGCAGTAATCAGTACATCTTCTTGTGCAAGAAGACATGTCCAGAGATCATGGAAGTCATCACCCACTCTCCTAAAACCATGAGATCAAGCACATTAAATTAGCTACATAAATACTCATAAGCAAGTAAGGAGAAAATGTAGAGAAGATAAAAGTGGGTTGTTGAAGTGTCAGTGGGAGAACATGGGATAAATTTCAGTTTTACATAATGGTTTTAATATGCATAAGAAAATAATAGACACAGGTGGTTTATATGAGAAAAAATTCTAATAGTTAATGATCAGTACTAGGTAGTTTTTTGATACTGAAAAGAAAATGTTAGCAATTGAGATTTATATTAATCATCTACCTCAGGACGAAATAGCTCAGAATGATCAAATTGTGAGTGCTATATTGTCAATGGAAAGTAATGAGCCTTGTGGCCCAGATGAAGTTCCATTAGAACTATTAAGTTCTTTAATGAAAAAAGGATTACTACCCATCGAATAATATTTAATCTAAATTATCACACTGATCTCATTTCTGCTCAGTGGCTTTTATTAGTGTTTTTTTTTCTTTTTCGGGAGAAGGAACAAAGTAAGGAAATATGAAGAACAGGAACTTCTTGGTTTAATGAGTTACACTTTCCTCGTAATTGTTTACAGAAGATTACTTAATAAAAATGAAAATGTTCTGTGTCTTGCAGCTTGGATTTAGGCAAGAGTTAGGCACAAAAGAGGATGTAATTTCTACACACGTGCTGGTGAAAAATTACTATGATATAGTATACACACATGTCTTTTTATTGACTGTAAAAATATTTTTGACAGAGTACAGCTAAGTGAACTGATTGAAGTTGCTAAGAAACTAGACATAAATGAGAATGATCTGAGGTGCACAAAAAGTCTTAGAATTTAACTACTCATTCAATCATAAATAGTGAATTATCCAAAAAGATTCAGATCTGTATAGAAGACCAGCAAGGCTGCATTTTGTCGTACTTGCTTGTGAGTATCTATTCAAAAAATATTCAGTAAGCCATGACAGGAACTTTTAATAGTGGTAAAGTTCAATGGAAATTTGTAATGATGCCACACTTCCATTTATTAACCTGATAAAAAAGGAGGACGTTCAAGTATCTTGGTACATTTTTTTCTGAAGAATATATCTTAGATATGGACATAAAATAACAAATAATTTTGCTTGCTGTACTTCTATGTAATCATCAGCAAGCTTTTAATAATATGGATTGGAACCTAAATATCAGAATAATGTACACACAATGCTATCTGTGGTCTGAATGGAAGGTTGAATGTTATAAGCCTCCATAATGATAAACATGAGGATATTCGAAATGTGGACCTATCACCATCTTCTGAAAATCCTGTGGATGACAGTGACAAATGAAATAGTCCTACAGTGATTAAACAAAAATCATGAGATGTTAATTAGAATCAAAAAATTAAAACTTTGGGTCCTCAAATAAGAAATTTAAACTACCACTCATTGTAACTGGTCTTTGGAGGCAAAATATGAGGCTGATGGGGAAGAGCTCACAAGATGATGATGATGATGATGATGATGATGATGATGATGATGATGGATATCTCTCAGTGGATGGGCCTACAAACCACTGAAGTAATACACATGGAAATGAACAGTGTGAAGATAAGTTATTTAGTCGCACACATCCATAGTAGCAGTAGGGGTGGTAGTAGTAGTAGTAGTAGAAGTAGTAGTAGTAGTAGTAGTAGTAGTAGTAGAAGTAGAAGTAGAAGAAGGCTGTAGATTAGATGTGTAGCTCGAATAATTAATGAAGAGGTACTGCATCGACTCAGAGAGAAAATAAATGTAGTGCACAAATCAACTAAACATAGTGATTATTTGGTTGGACACATCCTGGGACACGATGAAATAGTGACTTTGGTAATGGAAAAAGGGCAAAGGAATGAAAATTGCAGAGGGAGACCAAGGCTTCAGAACAGTAAGCAAGTTCAAGTGGCTGTAAGTTGCAGTAGTTATGTAAAGGTGAAGAGATGTGTACTGAATAAAATGACATGGAGAGCTCCATCAAACCAGTCTTTGGACTGAAGACAACATCAACAACAACAACAACTACTACTGCAGTGTAACATAGCTGAAATTGTAGTTCAACATTTTGTCTCCACTGTTGATACAACTAGAGGGCATTAACAAGTACTCAGAAATGAAAACAGTAAATTATTTTAACGCAAAAACTACAAATTCTGACGAACATTCTTCGATTTTAAACTTTGCTCACAACGGAGGGCAATGAACGTAGTGACATCAGTGTTATGTTGTAAAAAGCTTCTCATAATATTGTTTTAGTACAGATTATGGAATAAAGACGTCAGACATAATGAACAAGAAGATAATGTATTTTCCTCACACTTGAACACAGAAGAAACTTAAGGCCTTCCCAGGAAAAGCTACAGTACATTTCTGGCTCGGAAGCCTCGGCGAATCGTTAACACTTAAAATCACATCTCTCATTCCAAGTTAAGGAAGATTTATAACTTGGGAATGACACAACACACATGGAACTTCTCAAAAGCTTAGTTGGAATGCTTATTCCTCCTGCTCCTACTCCACTCCTGAATTTGGCACATTTGTACTATAGGTCTGAAAAAATGCAAGAAATTCAAAAATCGTTCACAAAGAAAGAGCACTGTATGGAAGCATTTACCATGGACATGTTGTTATCTGCAGATAATAAAAACAATGTTACATTTAAAATGCAATTTGAGATTTATAGCGGATATCGCCGGCACAATGTACAAAATAACGAGGGAAATGAAGTAATATAGGAAAATAGGAAGATGAGCTTGGAAGCCCCACTATATGGAACTGTCCAAGAATCTTATAGTCGACTCTAAACAACTGACCATTGAAATTGTAAATCCTGCAAGTATAGCAAATAGCGAAATTTTCCCTATTGTGCATATACAGTATAGCAGGAGTAGTACATGTCTATATTTGTGGATAAGAGGGTGTAAAGGTTGCGAAATTCTCTAGACAAGGGTGCCACTTCTGGCGCCAACAATGGCTCTGACCTGCCAGGGTACTGGGTCAAACTGAGCTTAGATGACGTATGTAGGTATCACGTTCCATATTGCTTCAATTCTGTGCCAGAGTTCATCAAATGTAATGGCTAGCAATGGTGGTGTGTCCGTGTCTCAGCAAGCCATGACCACATGTTTTCATGAAGTGAGTGATCTGGAGAACATATTGGACAGGACAACAGTTGAACTCACTCCATGTTCAGGTCGGTAAGAAGAGCACGAAAAAAATACAGCGTTGTGGTATCTTGCTGAAACGTAGTGTCCTGGACTTCAGATAGGGCACAACCAACAGCTGTAACACATCATAGATTTAATTCTGCTGCAACTGCATCTATATCCATACTCTGCAAACCACTGTGAAATGCATGACAGAGAGTATGCTCAACTGTACCTCGTTATTAAGGCTGTCTCCCATTCTATTCACATATGAGGACTGGGAAAATGTTTAAATACTTCTGTGCATGCTGTAATCTTGTCCATACGAACCTTACGGGAGCTATATGTAGGAGAATATGGTATATTCCTAAATTTAACAGTTAACACAACGATGCCATGAGGTCACTGGTGCACACAGCAGAGAATCAGAGCTGACGGTATGTGCGCAACGACTGCCAGTGCCACCCCCCCCCCCCCCCCCCTTTTCCCTCTCTATTTAGTACAGTATACCTTTGTATGGTGTGTAAAGTATCAAAAAATAAATTTCAAAACGTTGAACAAGGTAATGTACCCTATTTTCAGTTCACTGGCGTCAAATCAAACAAGAAAAACAAATTACTCCCTAAACCTGCGATATAAGTCCCAACGGCCCGGCCCAAAAATGTAAATATGATCGCCTGGCCTTCGAACCTTTCCACAGTTCAGCAAATCAGTTCAATGTTGTACGAATCGCGCACGAATTACAGAATGCAAGTAGATGTATAACATCCATCTGGTTTAATTTTGTAAAATATTTGATGCATAATCACAAGCTCATGTAATAAATGCATTAGAAATACCACAAAAGATTGTTACCAGTCAATATAATATAAATCAATACCATTTATCTCCAATTCCTGAAAACACAATTCACATAATTAGCACTCTTACAAAAAACTACAAGACAGATCAATAATCTTCAAGGGTGTGATATCGTTTGAAACATACAGCTACATGCACTGGAACTTTGCATCTCTTGCAGTCCCATGCCGTTTCACTACATGTTGTATTCTAACGTGCAAACGTCACTCGACTGATGCACCATTTTGGAAATTTGTGGTAAGTTCCTATAGGACCAAACTGCTGATGACATCGGTCCCTAGGCTTACGTACTACTTAACCCGACAAAACACACACACACACACACACACACACACACACACACACACACACACACACACAAAAAATCCCCGAGGGAGGACTCGAACCTCTGACGGGGAGGGGAGCCGCGCGAACCGTAGAGGACGCCCTAGACCGCACGGCTACCCCGCGCGGCCGACGCACCATTGCCCAAGCCCGTGCAGTTTACTTTTCGCCCAACCGACGTACCGGGGCCACGCTCGTGATAATCACATTTTGCCCGAATCCTGGACTAAAAGTCTTACACATGGTTGTAGGTTAAGGGGTTAATGTACAGTGAGCTCCATATTTCATCATATAAAACCACTCGGATATTCTTGCTTCCTGACACAAAATAAACTGGAGACGACTTGAGGAACTACACCGAAGAGCCAAAGAAACTGGTACACCTGTCTAATACCGTATAGGTCCTCAGCAAGCACGCATAAGTGCCGCAAGATGACGTGGCATGGACTCGACTAATGTCTGAAATTGTGCTGGAGGGTACTGACACCATGAATCCTCCAGGGCTGTCCATAAATCAGTAAGAGTACGAGTGGGTGGAGATCTCTTCTAAACAGCACGTTGCAAGGCATCCCAGATATGCTCAATTTTCGTGTGTGGAGAGTTTGGTGGCCAGCGGAAGTGTTTAAACTCAGAAGAGCGTTCCCGGAGCCACTCTGTAGCAATCCTGGACGTGTGGGGTGTCGCATTGACGTGCTGGAATTGCCCAAGTCCTTTGGAAAGCACAATGGACATCAATGGATGCTTGTGTACATGACACCTGTCAGAGTCGAATCTAGACGTATCAGAGCTCCCATATGGCTCCAACTGTACACGCCCCACACCATTACAGAGCCTCAATCAGCTTGAACAGTCCCCTACTGACATGTAGGGTCTATGGATGCATGAGTTTGTCTCCATATCTATACACGGCCATCCGCACGATCCAATTTGAAACGAGACTCGTCCGACCAGGCAACATGTTTCCAGTCATCAACAGACCAATGTCGGTGTTGACGGGCCCAGGCGAGGCCTATAGCTTTGTGTCGTTCAGTCATCAAGGCGTTCGGCTCTAAAAGCCCATATCGATGATGCTTCATTGAATGGTTCCCATGCTATCACTTGTTGATGGTCCAGCCTTAAACTCTACAGCAATTTGCGGAAGGGTTGCACTTCTGTCACGTTGAACGATTCTCTTCAGTCGCCGTTGGTCCTATTCTTGCCAGATCTTTTTCTGGCTGCAGTTAAGTCGGAGATTTGATCGTTTTACCGTATGACGAGTTGCTCGCCATGTTCTGAGGCCACCCTCAGTTCTTACAGGCAGCTGACGTAGGTGGTGAAGACTGCTGACCTCGCTTGCAGGGTGCAGTCAGAGCTCACAATTTGCAGCATCATTCTCAGAATTGATCAGGGTCCTTTTGTTCGGAGACAAGTGGACTGTCTCAACCAAGGGCTCCATCTATTCTGTGATAATCCTGGCTGCAGATTTCTGGACCCGCATTATGGGGCAAAGAATTGTAGGACTCGCCTTGATAGATCGGAGGTGTACTGCACAAAGGAAGCAGCTACTAGGTTAGCAGAGTACTTGCAGTGTGCACATGTTTTTTTAGGCTAGGTGGTACTTTGAGGCCCTCACAAGAGCACTCGACAGTCGATATGCAGACAGCGAAATCAGACTGCGTACAAAGTAAAAGCATTTCGGCTGTCAAAATTTTAATAGTAAACTGTCGAAGTATTCGTAACAAAGTTCCTAAATTTACCGCCCCCTTGGGAAGTTGTCAGGCTTAAATTATTCTTGCGCCCGAGAGCTGCCTGAAAGCTTAAGTAGAAAGCTCTGAAATATTTAGCGAGGCATGGAATATTTATCGAACAGATAGATTAGATGCCACTGGAGGAGGAGTGTTCATTGCAGTCGACAAAATTGTGTCCGCTGAGGTCGAAATTGGGTATGACTGTCAAGTTATCTGGATGCGTGTCACAGGTCTAGATCAACTCTAGTTAACCGTTAGGTGCTTTTACGGGCCACCCGATCCTACCGTGATAATTTTAAAACCATTCAAAGAATGTCTATGCTCAGTAGGACGGAAGTACCCGTATCACGCAATATTAGTTGGGGGCGATTTTAACCCGTCGATTATTGACTGTAACGTCTATGGATTCATTGCAGGTGGCGTGGACAGGATGATCTTCTGAAGCGCTTTTGAATAAGTTTTCTGAAAATTGCCTTGAGCAGCTTGTTCTATAGATCACACGCAATGGAAATGTGTTAGATCTTACAGCAACAAATAGACCTGATATTATCGACTGTGACGTTATAGACATGGGGTTAGTGATCATAATGTCATCATAGTGACGATGATTACTTACGTTAATGAATGCTTCAAGAAGGCTAGGAAAGTATTTTCGCTAGAAAGAGCAGATAATCTGCTGTTAGCATCCCACTTAGACAATAAATGGATATAATTTAGTTCCAATATGATGGACCTAGAGTAATTATGGGCAAAGTTTAAATTGATTGTAAGTCGCGCTCTTTAGAATCATTTGCTGAGTAGGTGGATTAAGGATGGGAAAGGCCCTCAGTGTTTAATAACAACATTCAAAAAACGTTGAAGAAGGAGAACTGTTGCACTCTCGGGTAAAAAAAAAAAAAAAAGACGCAAATGACGACAGACAAAAATTAGAAATTCGTGCGTCTGTAAGATGACTGATGCGCAAAGCATACAACTACCTTCGTCATATCCTAAGAAAAGATCTTGCTGAGAATCTGAGAAAGTTATGCTTCTTACATAAAACGGCTAAGTGAGTCGAATGCTTCTATCCATAACTTGTTGACCAATCTTGTGTGGCAATACAAGCCTGCAAAAGGATAGTCGAAGTTTTAAATCTTACGTTTAAGAAATCATTAGGAGGATCGTAAAAACGTACTGTCGTTTGACCACTAGCGGCTGCTGTGTAAGAGCACAAGAGGACGTGAACACCCTAACTTTCGACACCTTGCGGATTTATTGATTATTGGCATCAGGGCTGTGAGCACACCTTCAGTTGTGCACATTTTAAGGAGCTTTTGCGCATGTGCAACTCCAGTTGCGTAATTGCCTTACGTGCCAAATACGTATGGATTTGATAAACACCGTGCACCGTTCACGACCTGTACAGCTAGGCCTTTCCACTCAACTAGAAGTTTATGTCCGTGCCTCCAGGTGGTAGCACACAGCGCCAGACTTTTACCCCTGTTCGGTCCGCATAAGCCTGCTAGATGATAGCTAATTCACTCACTATATGCTGAATTAAAATTAGATCGGACGTCGGTATATGTTAAAGTTGTACTGACAATAAACCTATTTTGTGGGTTTCTGAATGAATTATAATATATTAAGTTATTAATTTTATCATGCAGTAATCCATTTGAGGCGCTGAGAATCATAAAAGCACGTCACAGTCGATTTGAGATTGTAGCATTTATTCATGCTTCTGAAATCTGTTGATCTTATGGCGAGTCAGGTTTATCTGGGCTGTAGGCTCACACTGTACATATGAAAATTCACGAAAAGCTGTTCACTGGTTTCTTTGATAGTCACGTAAATGTGTGATCGACGGCGGTGTGCTGTATGCCCTTATGGATCTCAGCGCCTCACTTGTATTCTAGTCAAGTGACCATGTTGGTAGACATTACTAGTTGAGTTTAATCATTTCCACATACGGCACTTCGTGTTTGGATTTGGTTGTTTGCTGTGTGGGACTCGGCTTTTGTGTGCTGTGTAATCATGAACTATGCTGAATCCATTTTAAATGCTAACAGAAAAGTAAAGTTGTGAGGATGGCTCATCAGTCATGCTTGGATGGCTCAATCGTTATAGCACTTGCGCCCGAAAGGCAAAGATCCCTAGTTCGAGTCTCGGTTCGCCACACAGCTTTAATCTGCCAGGAAGTTTCATATCGGTGCACTCTCCGCTGCAGAGTGAATATCTCATTCTGGGAACAGAAAAGTCAATTACCAGGAAATGTTAGCTGCATAGGAACTAGGGCCTCCAAGAAAAGCACCTTTGATTGAAATCAAATAAGTGTGATTACGAAAGAACATCTAACCTTAAGTTGTGTTGGTGCAGCGTAAGAATATCAGATTTTCAGCCTGGAAGTAAATTGATGAACTAGTACATCTGTTAGGGGTCTTGTACATTTTTCCGAAAAAAATGGAAAAAGTACAAACACTCTCATTTACACAAAAATTCGAAATGGAGAGTTGTGAAACCTTGCACATTTAATTGTTATTGCCCTAAACTGTACTTAATTATGTACAAAACAACAAAATTCCACGAAAAAATTATTTCGTTTGTTAGATAAGCTATGCATATTATTATTATTATTATTATTATTATTATTATTATTTCTTTACTTTCTCAGACGTTAAGTCTGGTTAAAAATGGAAAGTGACGCGGACCTTGATCAAGCGTGACGTCCTTTTAACTGTACAGTATATGTTACATTGTATTTAGGAACTTTCGGGTTATTGAACACGTGTCAATAATTACGGGTTTCTGTAGTTGTATATATACGTTTGGATGTAGCTGTATAGCGTTGATGTACTGGTGGATATTGTGTGGTATGACTCCTGTAGTTGATAGTATAATTGGTATAATGTCAACTTTATCCTGATGCCACACGTCCTTGACTTCCTCAGCCAGTTGGATGTATTTTTCAATTTTTTCTCCTGTTTTCTTCTGTATATTTGTTGTATTGGGTATGGATATTTCGATTAGTTGTGTTAATTTCTTCTTTTTATTGGTGAGTATGATGTCAGGTTTGTTATGTGGTGTTGTTTTATCTGTTATAATGGTTCTGTTCCAGTATAATTTGTATTCATCATTCTCCAGTACATTTTGTGGTGCATACTTGTATGTGGGAACGTGTTGTTTTATAAGTTTATGTTGTAAGGCAAGTTGTTGATGTATTATTTTTGCTACATTGTCATGTCTTCTGGGGTATTCTGTATTTGCTAGTATTGTACATCTACTTGTGATGTGATCTACTGTTTCAATTTGTTGTTTGCAAAGTCTGCATTTATCTGTTGTGGTATTGGGATCTTTAATAATATGCTTGCTGTGATATCTGGTGTTTATTGTTTGATCCTGTATTGCAGTCATGAATCCTTCCGTCTCACTGTATATATTGCCTTTTCTTAGCCATGTGTTGGATGCGTCTTGATCGATGTGTGGCTGTGTTAGATGATACGGGTGCTTGCCATGTAGTGTTTTCTTTTTCCAATTTACTTTCTTCGTATCTGTTGATGTTATGTGATCTAAAGAGTTGTAGAAGTGGTTATGAAATTGCAGTGGTGTAGCCGATGTATTTATATGAGTGATTGCTTTGTGTATTTTGCTAGTTTCTGCTCGTTCTAGAAAGAATTTTCTTAAATTGTCTACCTGTCCATAATGTAGGTTTTCTATGTTGATGAATCCCCTTCCTCCTTCCTTTCTGCTTAATGTCAATCTTTCAGTTGTTGAACGTATGTGATGTATTCTATATTTGTGGCATTGTGATCGTGTAAGTGTATTGAGTGCTTCTAGGTATGTGTTACTCCATTTCACTACTCCAAATGAGTAGGTCAATATTGGTATAGCCTAAGTATTTATAGCTTTTGTCTTGTTTCTTGCTGTCAATTCTGTTTTCAATATTTTTTTTAGTCTTTGTCTATATTTTTCTTTTAGTTCTTCTTTAATATTTGTATTATCTATTCCTATTTTTTGTCTGTATCCTAGATATTTATAGGCATCTGTTTTTTCCATCGCTTCTATGGAGTCACTGCGGTTATCCAATATGTAATCTTCTTGTTTAGTGTGTTTTCCCTTGACTATGCTATTTTTCTTACATTTGTCTGTTTGAAAAGCCATATTTATATCATTGCTGAATCTTTAGTAATTGGTTGAGTTGTTGATTGGTTGCTGCCAGTAGTTTTAGATCATCCATGTATAGCAAATGTGTGATTTTGTGTGGGTATGTTCCAGTAATATTAAATCCATAATTTGTATTATTTAGCATGTTGGATAGTGGGTTCAGAGCAAGACAGAACCAAAAAGGACTTAATGAGTCTCCTTGGTATATTCCACGCTTAATCTGTATTGGCTGTGATGTGATATTATCTGAATTTGTTTGGATATTAAGTGTGGTTTTCCAGTTTTTCATTACTATGTTTAGGAACTGTATCAATTTAGGATCTACTTCGTATATTTCCAATATCTGTAGTAACCATGAGTGGGGTACACTATCAAAAGCTTTTTGGTAATCAATGTATGCTTAGTGTAGCGACCTTTGTTTAGTTTTAGCTTGATATGTCACCTCTGTATCTATTATCAGTTGCTCTTTATATCCTCGTGCTCCTTTGCAGCAGTATTTTTGTTCTTCATTTATAATTTTGTTCTGTGTTGTATGTGTCATTAATTTCTGTGTAATGACTGACGTTAATATTTTGTATATTGTTGGTAGGCATGTTATGGGGCGATATTTAGCTGGGTTTGCTGTGTCTGCTTGATCTTTAGGTTTCAGATAGGTTATTCCATGTGTAAGCGTATCAGGGAATGTGTATGGGTCTGCAATGTTACTGTTATTATTATTATTATTATTATTATTGTTACTGTTATTATTGGCAGTGGCTGTTGTACCATTGGCCCCTTACTTAGCTTGCATCTATCACGAATCTCCTGCACAGGACCAAGTCCCAACTGACTTGAAAAAAACAAAGTGACTCCTGTATATAAGAAGAGTGAAAGAACTGACCCCCAGAATTACAGACCAATGTCTCTAAC
The DNA here is from genome assembly GCF_021461395.2 of Schistocerca americana. Classification (NCBI taxonomy): domain Eukaryota; kingdom Metazoa; phylum Arthropoda; class Insecta; order Orthoptera; family Acrididae; genus Schistocerca; species Schistocerca americana. The sequence goes on from NC_060130.1 coordinate 715,191,331, forward strand.
ATGGTTTGCTGCAGAATTCTTGAACATATTCTTCAGTTTGAATATAATAAATTTTGTTGAGACTGAAAAGCTTCTGTGCACAAATCAGCACATATTTAGAAAGAATCGCTCAAGTGGAACTAAGCTTGCCCTTTCTCGCATGATATCCTATGAACCATGGATAGAGGGTAATAGACAGATTACATATTCCTAGATTTCCGGAAAGTGTTTGAAATCGTGCCCCACTACAGACTTAATGACGGTACAAGCATACGGAATAGGTTCCCAGATACGTGAGTGCCTCGAAGATTTTTTGAGTAGATCCAAGTACGTTGTCATCGGTGGCGAATGTTCATCAGGGACAAGGGTATCGTCAGGACTACCCTGGGAAATGTGATAGGACTGCTCTTACTCACTACATACACAAATGATCTGATGCACAGGGAGAACAGCAATCTGCAGGTCTTTGTTGGTGGTACAGTGGTATACAGGAAGGTGTCGTCGTCGAGTGTCTTTAGAAGGCTGTAAAGTGACTTAGACAAAATTTATAGTTGGTATGATGAATGGCAACCTTATCTAAAAGTTGAAAAATATAAGTTAATGCAGATGAGTGGGAAAAATTATCCCATAATGTCCGAATGCAGCGTTAGTAGTGCGCTACTTGACGCAGTCATGTTGATGAAATATCTAGGCGGACGTTGCAAAGTGATATGAAGTGGAACAAGCACATATGATCAGAAGAAGGGAGACGTTTGGGAAAGTGTGGTTTATTTGTAAAGGAGACTGGATACAAAACACTAGTCTCACCAGTTCTTGAGTACTGCTTAAGGTTTTTGAAATAAACATAAACAGTCTCGACCGCAAGAAACCTTTATTTTTGTGGTTATCTGTTTCGGTCAGTTACTTACCATCTTCAGGCCGCATACTATGTTGGTGGGTGGTGGCGGTGAACGGAGCAGGCGTTACGAACTCCACGAAAAACGCTCTCAATAATTACTACTGCGTGTGTTTGGGATCCCCACCAGGTCAGACTGAAGGAAGACATCGAAGCAGTTCAGTGGCATACTGCTATATTTGTTCCTCGTAGACTCGATCAACACATAGGTGTTACGGAGATGCTTCTTGAGCTGACAAAGGATCACTGGAGGGAAGACGACGTTCTTTTCGCGGAACACTACTGAGAAAATTTAGAGAACCGACATTTGAAGCTGATTGCAGAACTATTCTATTTTCGCCAACTTTCATTTGCGTAAGAAAGGCGAAGATAAGAGAAATCAGCTCTAATACAGGGGCATATAGGCAGTCGTTATTCCTTCGCTGTATGTACTAACTGATGAGGAAAGGATCCATCATACACCAAGGGGTCTTTCTGAGTATACAGGTGGATTCACGAAGATATGGAAGTATGTTGATATGTTATTCTACAAGTAAAACTAAAGAAAAAAAATCATATAAACATAGGTCCGCAAATGTTTAGTTACGTGAGTTATCGCTAACAAAAGATTTTGTTTGAAATTTAGCAACTTCGCTAATATGAAGCCATCGCCAAACTGTACGAGATTAAAGTAAAGCACGATTTCTATCTATTTTGTTGCTGCTGATCTGATGAATTTTGGTACCAGAAGTACATCCTAGTCAGCAGAAGAACGTCCGTGGAAGATGGTCTGTTAGGAGGCTGTGATACCTGTGCGCATTTAGTGTTCCGTCTGTGAAAAACGGGCCTATGACTGATGGTTCACTATCCCACATCACACGTTTACACACCATGGACGCTGGCGTTCCACCTGACGAAGACAAGGAGGATTGTCAACAGACCAGTAGCGCATGTTAGGTGGTTTTACTGGCCATGATTGGCAAATGTGGCTTCATCATAAACAAGATACATAATACATCTGGAGTATCCTGTTTTAAGACCTATGTACAGAAGTTAACGTGATTTTCAAAATCGCTTCCATGCAACTCTTGTTGGAGAGAGATATGATATGGATGTAACCTATGTCGATGGAGAATGGGTAGGACACTTTCCTGACTCCTGCCACTTCCTCTTGTGAGTGTGCGGTACCTAACGTGTGGACAAACTGCAATAGCAGCAAGAACATTCATTTTCCCCTCTTTTGTTGTCACTTGTTTCCTTCTGTTATGTTGTCCAGATGTTACACACTTTCACGCAACTGGTTGAAGAGGTTGATAAATAATTGCCGCGATGTTTGACGTCTAGTGAGATATCTTGCCACATATGCCGTACAAGAACGAACTGAATTCTTCCTACACTCTTCATACACCATGACCATGTCGGCTTTTTCTGCGTTGGTAAATCGCATCGTCCAATCACGACCTACTGCGCGGACTGTCGCACACTAACTCAACAGTAAGTCGCAATGCACTCAAGGAACACAGCACGCTGTAAGCAAACATAACAGCATTGTACCTAGCAACTACGCAGGTTGAATGGTACATACAAGTGTCGTTGGGGAAACTTTTCACAATATAATACCACGTAAACGACTCGCATTAGAATCCTGAAACAAATACGTCTGACATGCTAATTTACCCTACTTTTGGTTTATTAATGTCAATAGGCACTGAACCATTAAAAAGTATACGTTTGCACAAAAATACGCTTTCGAAAAATTATTACTTTCTGTTTATTGGCTAACAATACGAGCCCATGACTACCAATCCATTGGGTGGAGACCGCACATCAACAGCACTTCCCTTTTCTGCACTATTTGCGGTGCAAGTTTTAGGTGATTCACCCTATATATATTACAGAAAGATAAAAGACATGCAGATGTGAGTAATCAGTTTCTACCCACCACCTCTTACACATTACTTTGCTTGAAATTCCTCTATGGAATAGGAGTTGTCAAGGAGAAACTTTCTCAGTTTGCTTTCAAATTCTACTTTGCTGTCTTTCAGACAGTTTATATCACTGGGTAAGTGAACAAAAATTTCTGTTGCAGCTTCGTATACCTCTTTTGTGCTAAAGACAACCTTAATGTGGGGTAATGAAGGCAGTTTTTGCTACTGGTATAGTAATTATGTACATCACTGTTCTTTCGGGCTTTAGTGGATTGTGTGCAACGATCTTCATTAGAGGATAAATATACTGTGCAGCTGTAGTCAGAATTCCCAACTCCTTACACAGGTGCCTACAAGGTGGTTGTGGGTGAGCACCACATGCAATGTTTCCAACATGTTTTTGCACGATGAAGACTTTCTTTCTTAAAGATGAGTTAACCCAGAATAATAATCCACATGACATTATCGAATGAAAATACGCAAAATATGTCAACTTAGTGAATTATCGTTTTCCAATACTGTAATGATTCTAAGGGCAATTGTGGCTGGACTAAGTTGTTTTAGGAGCTCCGACATGTGGTTTTTCCAATTTAAATTCTCATCAGCATGGATACCTATGACTTTTGAATTTTCCACCCTATTGTTTCCTCGCCATGTGTTACACTTATCATTGATGTAGTACACATAGATGCGCAAACTGGATATTTTGAGTCATTTTAAAATTGAGGGTGAGACTATTAGCAGAAAACCAGGAAATGATACTTTAAAGAACTATGTTTACCATTTCTTCTGTTTCTGTATGTATGCTTGGACTGATTACAATACTAGTGTCATCTGCAAAAAGAACAAATTCTGCTTGTTGCATATTAGTCAGAAGATCGTTTACATATATGATGAACAATAGTGGACCTAAGACTGAGCCTTAGAGAACCCCATACATGATCTCCCCAGTCAGAATTTTGTTCCTTGGCTATATTGCTTGAACTACTAAGTGGAACTTTTTGCATTCTTTTCGTTAGATATGACATTATTCATTCGTTGGCTATGCCATCAATCTCATAAGACTTAATTTAACTTGGAGAATATTGTGATTCACACAGTTAAATGCCTTAGGTAGGTCGCAGAAAATGCCAACTGCGGTTATTTTATTATTTAATGCTCGTAAAATCTGGTGAGTGAACATGTAAATGGCGTTCTCAGAACCTGAGCTCATCTGAAAAGACGACATTATCCTTATCGTGAACCTGTAAAACACTTCGTCCCCCTAAACAACACGCTGCATCTAACTAATCACTACTCTCGGGTGATTCCACTATACACAACGTACCAACTGGTAAGTCAGGCTCGACACTCACCCACAGTGACTTCTCGGTGCCACTCAACATACCATCATTCGAATTAAATCGTAATGTCATTGCTCATAGTTTAACCGTATTTTCTACTACGATAGATGCTGTTTGTGGCAGATCAACATTGACGGCAACTTCTCCTAGCTGGAATGTCTTCCCACCCATTTATAGAGGTATCAGTTTTCTTCCTTTTATTGATCAACTCTAGTGCCGTGCATGAGGCATGACCCCAAGCTTCCTGTCAGGAGTCTGGTGGCAACTGGTGGAGACGAAAGATCTGCCACACTGTGGCACCAAGTCCACCAGGGTGGACTTCGTGCGAGAGGTACTTTCCTTCTACCAGTCTTTAACCCATCGCTGCAGCTGGTGGCGCTCATTCATCTCATAGTGTAGCACAGCCCTGATGTCATCGTGGTATTGCTGGGCTCTGAATGCTACTGTCTCAAAAGCAATTCATTATACTGCTGTGGGGCGCATTTGTTGCACTATTGTCCAGCTCCCCGTCACATAGCTCGTAACATAATTGTAGCCATGGTGCGGTGACAATGTCCTGCATTCTGGATATTATCTTAACACATTGCAGGTTTCGCAGAGCACGGCTAACCCGTCTCGCAATCCTTTTGTGTGTATGATGTTATAACCTACAGGTCGCCACACTGCAATTAACAGCCAGAGATAGATAGAGCAACTCACCACGGCAGCGTGTTAGAAATTTCACCTAAGACAAGGTAGTGTTGCTACACTTGGACACTAAATAACTGAAGTGGTGTCAAATTGACAGACTTGCACCTGGAGGCTGAATGGTTCCAGAAGGGGTCTCTCAGCCAATAATGCTATACAGTCATTTCGTAGCCTGACTGCCAGGAAATTAAAAGTAGTGTTAGTCAGAACATTGGCTACCTGAGCAAGATCAACACAACTAAAGTACCCCAGAGATTGCCTGCTAGTGAGAATTTCTTCTTAACAGCCATTCATTTCATAAGTACCTTTACATAAAAGAAAGTAATTAGAATTATGAGTTAACACACGCATATCTTGGAGGAATCTGTTTAAACGGTTGGGCATATTAACCACAGGCTCGCAGCAAATTTAGTCACTGATGAGGTTCTTTGTCAGCAAGCCACTGTTGTTTGAGAATAATAGATCACCAATACAGTACTAGTGAATCTAACTTTGACGCGAATGAAATGCTATAAAACTTTTTGATAAAGTGCCTAGTGAAACAGAATGTCTGACAGGCAGCAGAAGTATTTTGAAATGCGTATTACAGTTTTTTCTCTTACACAACCAGCTTTATACCACAGAGGAATTCTTGCATTAAAATAATTAGGCTACTACATACATGGTCAGCATGTAGCCATATGTATACAAGATTGAATTCTGTGATCAAGCTCAGAGGACCAACGACTGTCTACCATCGCCCTATTATCTTCCACCATACGCGTCATTCTGATGGTGTCAGGAAGGGCATAGGTTCAGCACACCGCTCTGCCGGCCATTGTCGGCTTTGTAGGCTTTGGAGCCACTACTTCTCATTCAAATAGCTCCTCAAGTGCAACAACTAGGCTTCTTTATATCTACCTCAGGATCAACACAGTTAAACTAAGATCTCTATTACCTGAGACACAACATTCTAGCATTTGGCTGTATGATCGTCGCTGAAGTATGACTAAAGATTATGGTGAGTGAGTACTGGCGGCACTCACTATTACTTTCCTTGAGATCCACGAGTTCACCAAATCCGTAAGTAGCCGAGGCTAGCTGTAATCTCTTGGATGCTCATAATTTGGTACAACCTGGACGGGGAAATGGCAGGTTGGAGGTCACGTGAAATTTAGCCGATCCTGTGAAGTGGGGAGCATTCACCCATCTAATCTTTTTCATTTGTAGCTGCTGAGCAGTCATAGATTAGCACAGCTCTTGAGTTTTTCTAGACGCTAGTGAATTGTGTAACTCGAAGATTCGTTGACGTCATCAGGACAAAACTATAACATGTCACTAGTGAAGTGTTTCTGATATAATAGCTCGTTAGTGTGTTAACTACAAATAAACGTTAAAAATTCGCGTAGTCCAGTGAGTCTGAAATATAACACTTAGCAATACATGTTCTTCAGTTAGCCTTAACTGTGGCATGTCGTCAAGTTATTGTTGTCAGGGTAATATAAAACTAATCATACACCTCTGTAACTCTGTCAGACAGTGACAAGAGAGTATGAGGGCTCTGGTACTCACAGGCCACTTCAGGCTACAACTAATGCATAAGAATGATCCATTTCCACATGTCACCCCTGACTAACGTATAAGCATAATGAGATTTCTTGACATGTTTTGACTTACAGCACTGACATAATAAAATACAATGAAACAGCACAAAAATAAATCTATGTAGTGCTATAGTGCTGAGGATATGAATGGGTTATGAGTGTGCATACCTGAGTTTGTGTGCGCGCGCTCGCGTTTGTGTGTGTGTGTGTTTGCTATTAGTACGTGAGGTAGGTAGTTACACATTATCCAGTTCACTATAGGTTTAAATCTAGCTGAATGCAAGTAACATATAAAATGTTTAAGATAACTGAAAAATGTACACAAGTTAATACTTTTTATAATTTCAATGGAAACTTCTCTTTGTAGGAGAAAGCAATATCCTTCACTCAGTCTTTTGAGGAGGCTGTAAAGGAAGCTATCTCCATTCATCCAGGATCAAAAATCAATCCTGATAACGATGGTCATCTTGTCCACATCACTGGTCCATTGGAAATCAGTGAACCATTAACGGAAGTAGAGTATGGCATTTCAGTTCCAGCTGTAAAACTGAAGAGACGAGTCCAGATGTATCAATGGGTTGAAGAACATGTGCAAAGGTAAGAAATGATCATCTAATATGTATATATGTTCTAACTTCATAAGTTTGAATAACAAGATTGACAAAGGCTTGAATATTAGTTTGTATACATATAAATCTACTTTTTCAAATATTCGTATTAAGTTGTTTATATTGGTGAATTTATGTGGGTAAGGCGCTATAAAATAATTTCTACACACATAGTGGAAAGTGAATAATATATGAAAAAGGTAAACCTGACTACAAGAATGACTTCACCGTAAATGAGTAAAGCTCTCTGCAGCGAACTTAGCGCATAAAGCGAAACTATTGTTCTAAAGACGCTTTGGAGACACTGGGCTTGTTGGTGTAGTTCATGGTCTTTCATTTTATAATGTTTATTGCTTGTACTGGTATTCTTTCAGTGATGAAAATATCACTTAAAATTGTATTCTTAATTCGTAAAAAAGTTTTGTATGAAAACAGACATATGGTAAGCTGGCATTACCAGTGAAGTATGTAGACACAGAATGATGATTATTAGGATCTGAGAATTAACCATAAGTTATTAATTACAAAAATATTATTTCCCCACAACATGTAGAATAAAAGAAATGCGAATTTCACGCATCAGTATTAAAATTAAAGAATAAAAGAAACACAAAGAAAAGTTACATAAGAAATAAAAAACAACAAGGAAGTTATGAATCACAGCTTTACGTTCACCAGGAAAGTAAACTGATCTCTCACTTTGACTGATGGTTTCAATTTTTGCACAGTTTCGTAGGTGTTATACCAAAGCATGCAGGGAATATCTGGCAATCTCCAAAATTTCTTTTGTTTCTTCATAGTGTCAACAAATATTTCACTTTACCTTTCCTGAGTAGAACTGGGCACTGCAATCTTACACCACAAAGTCATCCATGTGATGTTACACTCAGTTATCTACAGAAACTATATTAAAGGGCAGGGTAGGTTTAAAACCACGTAAGGCCCATATTAAGTGATATGTACTCTTTCAGTATTAATTTACTTACATAAAACGGGTAACGTTTAATAAAATTATAATTATTATAATTTTATAAAATTATGATAACAGATGCACTTTGGGTTTTGAGCCATTATCTGATCAACATAGTAAAACACCAAAACTACCCATAATAATTGACTTTTATTAGGCGCATCCACACAGGAATGGAAAAACGCTTCTATGTAAGTAAACAGTTGTATACCACCATGTTATTTACGTCCATTCACAATCAGAAAATTGTTCAATCGCTGACGTGGCTACATAGTAACATGTGAAGACTGTCAGATCATAGAGGCGAGTACTGTTTCAATTTAATCTCAGACCATTGCGAATCGGTTCTTTTGCTTAGCTGCAAATTAGCATTCAAGCGATTACCCGCAATCACCTTTATACTGGTAGGCTGGATAAACGTTTTCGCTTCAGTTAAGCTTTCCACAAACAGAAAGAATCAGAAAAACGTGTATATTAGAAGACTAACATGCAGATAAATTTGAACACAGCTACCTGTACAGTTAACCGTCAGTCACACACTGTTTATATATAACACGCCCAGGACGGTAACACCAACAAAAAGAAAAAAAAGGGAAATGTAATCGAAAACTGAGAATACGGTAGCACCACAGCAATACAATTTACTGGAAACATACAAATTTGTGTCAGACCAGGATTTCCCGTTTTCGCGAGTGGTCGCCTTGAACACTGCAACTATCCGAGCATATTCTTTGAACAGACCGAAACTTCCTTATGTCTCAGTGTCTGCTTCCCACAGTGCTTACACAATTATGTGATTTCTGCACATGGAGAGACTTATCTAGTTTTCTCATCAGGTTGCCTTGGCTTTGACATAAAATACGTTAGTGCAGTATCTGTTTTTGACAGTGTCTGTAAAGTTCCATGCAATGTTCCTTCAGACATGCAAAGTTGTACATCAGTGTAATGTGCAAAGGAACATTGCATCGAACTTTACAGACACTCAATGTATGTAAAAAGAAAAAAAAGTAGATAAGGATTTGTTGAAGTTTGTATCTCTGCATTTTGTGTCACTTGTGGTCAGCTCACTCATCAGGAGTTTGCACCTCTCTAAATGCAATACTCTATTCTGTCACTTCTCCGCCAAATCTCTCCTTCAACGAAATTTTAAAGCTCTATGTTGAACAAGCTCTGTATAGAGCTCATGACAACTGATGTTAAACGGAAAATTATGGGGGTTACTCAGATGATAGACGGTTACCATTTTCTTAGACAAGTGTAAAATAGATGCCAATATAAAAGTTAACATAATATTCTATGTATAAACAGTATGTCGAACTCGATGACAAACGAAGGATAGGAACCTGTTGTACCGACCTAACGATAGTGAGTGTCAAACGAAAGATTATTAATCTTATTTTAGAAAATCATGAATTGCTTTATTGTGGTATATTCGAGAGTGATTTCTCAATATTTGACATTATGAGAAGTGCACTATACTAACACATGAAATAATTTATTTAGTGACTCCAAATTGTGCTCTAAGTATTTTCTCAGTTTTGGTGCCGTGTAAGAATTATTACCTTCAGAATGCCTTAAATTTATTTTGCATCCTCAAATGATTTGGTAAAACAGATCCCTGTATAAGGCATATGGTAAAATCAAAATTGCAAGCACCATACTGCTGCAATTGAGGACAATATTTGATTAATGTTGAACATGTCTTATGATAGTAGTGGAACAAAGAGAGAGTGAGACCATTCTGTTAGTGCAGGTTGCCTACATCAGGTGCAGATATGCACTCAGGGGCAAACATATTGTTCTCCCTTGATTGACAGGTCATTAACCCATTGTTCTACTTTGATTGACAGGTATTTAACCTGTTGTTCTACTTTGATTGACAGGTACTTAACCTATTGTTGTGCTAAAAGGATCCTTCCTTTTGATTAACAAGCACTTAACCTATTGTTCCCCACTCCCTCCCCCTTCCCCTCCCCCACCCCCCTCTCACCCTTCAGGAAACCTTCCCCCTCGCTGCTACAGGTATACTTTTGGGTCTGAGTTATCAGAACAGCCTGTCTCACTCTTATCAATTTGATTGACTACTTAAATAAATTGATCAATTAATTAACTACTCCCTCTCTGGTAACCGCCTCTCCTCCCACCCTATCTTTCGGAAATTGGTGGGAAAAAGACTTAGTTGATCGGTCATTTGGAGGGAATTCGGTTGCAGTATGTGGAATATTGTTTAAACATTGTAGACAATGTATAGAGTATTATTTAATTACTTATGGCGATGTATGGAATACAGTTTATTTATGTAGTTAAAGAATTTTTCAGGAAATTGATCACCACCCATGCCACCCCATCCCAGCCCTCCTCACCCCCTCCCTTCCCCCCCCCCCCCCCCTCTACCTGGAAATTGGTGGCTCTTTGGTGGAGAAGAAGGATCTCATGATGGGAAATTCAAGGGTATCATGTTTATTTATAAAAAAAACAGTTTTTGGAAGCTGGATTTCTCTTTCTCATCATGCTTTGATGGTTGGAAACATGTAGATGTTGCAAGAAGTAATTACGTGAGGCAAACATGTTGCATAACTTAATGTTCAGCATTGTACTCTAGGTGTCTTAATCTAATGTTTGGCAATTTGTTGGCACTTAACCTATTAAAACTTCCTGGAAGATTAAAACTGTGTGCCAGACCTTTGCCTTTCACAGGCAAGTGCTCTACCACACAGTTTTAATCTGCCAGGGAGTTTCATATCAGTGCACACTCTGCTGCAGAGTGAAAATCTCATTCTGGAAACTTAATCTATTGTTCTGTTAAGTGGCTTTCCATGTCACCCCCATTTCCTTAAACTATTGTACCGCCTTTGATACCAAATTAAGTAATTAATCATGTTCTCCCACCATTTTCTGGAACACTTCTCGAATTTCACATGCTTTTGAACGCTATTTCTGATGTATTATTCTACATCAGCCACCTCCTTGAACTATTGTACTGCGTTTAGATAAAAATTATGCGAATTAACCTAGTGTTCTGCACTTAACCTGCTATTCTACTCCATGCCACCCACTCACGCACACTCTCTCCTTAACTATTATACCACTAACACCACATTGATGTAAAAAATTTGTGCAAATTAATTAAATCGATATTTTTCAGGGTAGTTTTATTTTTTAATTCACAGCATCCAGTTGGTCGGTGAAATCAATGGAATACAGTTTAAACAAAAGATTGGTATTAAAAAACACATCCCACCACCCGCCGCCGACGCCGCCGACTCCGCACGTGCCACCAGGAGTCGGGGTGCACCGGCGGCCACCACAATGTGACGACACGACTGTCAGCTGCTGAGCCACGCACAGGTGTCTGTATGGGTCCCTCAAGCATGAGGCGGAAGTATCCCTTTCATACTTGACATCTGAGAAATTTCTGTCGAAATACATGTTCACCTAGGCACTGTTAGTGGCACAATGAGGCATAGCTGTGGTGTGGGTCCAGAGCTGAGAGATGTTTGCATAGCACAAAAAAGGTTCTCAGTGTTATACCAACGTCACATATCTATGTAAATAACTGCCAACTCCCCCCTCTGGATGCGCTATAGGAATCAGTTGCGATGATTCCCAGAATAACACAACTTGCATTGTTCCCAGTGATCCTAAAAGGACATTCAAGCTCCATCTAGCTGTGCACGCGTGCTTACCTGCCTAGCGAGGCTGACACATTGCTGCAAAATGTTCATCCTGCTGTCAACATACATCTCAGAAACGTTAAACGTTCTCTCCACTGAAAACCTTCATCGTGTCTGTGCATGCTTGCAGAAACACTGTTAATCATAAAAGCATTCTTGTTGTTTGGAAAGCGAGCACTGTTTAAGCACAGATCCTACAGCTACTGGTCTGAAGATGTCTTAAAGCCAAAGTGGCGAATGAGTGACGGCATCCCCACCATGGACAGATGGTCTGCATCAACTTGTCTTTAAACACTTGCTTTATCAGAACTTTCCATAAATAACTTGCATCCATCTTGTTCGCATCAGTTTGTAGACGCTCCTATGTCCTGGCTGAATTACTAAAACCGCTGGTGTGGAAGCACTGTCTGTATTGTTTTTTCTTTCTGCAGATGAGACTTTCAGAGGCACAGAACTATTTTGTACGGATCACCATATTGCAACAACAATGAAACCCTGCAAAGTAGCCTACAGATCGACAAATATGGAAAGACTCTTACTCAATTACACTGCTCTGCCACTGAGAATGTGAGCTTGAATATTAGAACGTGAAACTGGTCTCCAACCCAGCAATATATCACTGCATACTGTGTCGATATAGTAAACATAGAATTCGTATATTGCGCCATACAAAATCGCCCATTTTACATCATTTATACAGGGTGTTACAAAAAGGTACGGCCAAACTTTCAGGAAACATTCCTCACACACAAAGAAAGAAAATATGTTATGTGGACATGTGTCCGGAAACGCTTACTTTCCATGTGAGAGCTCATTTTATTACTTCTCTTCAAATCACATTAATCATGGAATGGAAACACACAGCAACAGAACGTACCAGCGTGACTTCAAACACTTTGTTACAGGAAATGTTCAAAATGTCCTCCATTAGCGAGTATACATGCATCCACCCTCCGTCGCATGGAATCCCTGATGCGCTGGTGCAGACCTGGAGAATGGCGTATTGTATCACAGCCGTCCACAATACGAGCACGAAGAGTCTCTACATTTGGTACTGGGGTTGCGTATATGAGAGCTTTCAAATGCCCCCATAAATGAAAGTCAAGAGGGTTGAGGTCAGGAGAGCGTGGAGGCCATGGAATTGGTCCGCCTCTACCAATCCATCGGTCACCGAATCATAGTGTACGAACACTTTGACTGAAATGTGCAGGAGCTCCATCGTGCATGAACCACATGTTGTGTCGTACTTGTAGAGGCACATGTTCTAGCAGCACAGGTAGAGTATCCCGTATGAAATCATGGCGGTGAATCGAGGAAGTACAGTACATACTGACGAAACTATAATGAGCTCTAACATGGAAATTAAGCATTTCCGGACACATGTCCACATAACATCTTTTCTTTATTTGTGTGTGAGGAATATTTCCTGAAAGTTTGGCCGTACCTTTTTGTAACACCCTGTATAGTTATCGACCACCACACACTCGTACATACACCGCGAAGACAGGCAGCATAAGTACATGCACAATTGATATACCCTGAACTGCCCTAGATATTTCCCCAAAGGCCAGACGATCATCCACTCCCGATGCAGAACCAGAGTGCCTTTAGTGGACTGAAGTCACTCTCAAAACTGTTGTTCGCCCCGTTAGCCAAGTGGTCAGCGTGACAGATTGCCGTCCTACGGGTCCGGGTTCGATGCCCGGCTGGGACGGGGATTTTCTCCGCTCAGGGACTGGGTGTTGTGTTGCCTTCATCATCATTTTGTCCCCATCCGGCGCGCAGGTCGCCCCATGTGGCGTCGAATGTAATAAGACGTGCACCAAGGCGGCCGGACCTGCCCTGTAAGGAGCCTCGCGGCCAATGATGCCAAATGCTCATTTTCATTTTCAGAACTGTTGTACAAAGGCTGGATAGGTTCCCCTCGGCACAAAAGCGTTACTGCTTCCGGCCTCGACCCGCTTGCTTGCCTGCTTTTGTACACCCATCTCCAGACTGTTGGATTACAAGAACATATGTTATTTCACATGGTTTGCCAGAATATAATACCATTTTCACTATACTTTTCGATATCAAGCACATAGCAATATCGCTTGCATAGCAGTATCGCTCACACAACATAATTCCGAAGATATAGAATGAAAATTATTTCTCCAGAAGTCCGAAACTTTAGTGAGGTGGAGCATGCTGTAAACCACTGAGTAATTAGAAACTTATCCCGTCTGCAAAGACCTTTACATGAAAATTCGAAAAAAAAAATAGAGGCATCTGATATTTCCACTCACGAATACCAATGTCAGTGATGTAACAGATGCCGAATCATATCTATAATTTACAAAGTCAACTAAGGTGTTTCTCATGTCTTTACCCTGCTCGATGCACACACCACAATAGATGTTCCCTCGGCTAAATAAAGGTGCAAAATGTGCAGAGGCAGTCAACCGGACGATTTACATGGTAGGGAATAATGGTCCAGTGCAGAGACACATCCATATTGAATCTTCTCAAATTTCCATGCGATCACGAAAGCAGCCCAACACATACTAAGTATTAGTTCATTATTCAGTCGTCTAGAGGACGACATGGTCAAGTCAACTACATTCCCGCATCCCAGCAGGCCTTTCTATTCGGACGGCTCCTACTGCTAACAGGAAACGTGAATCATTCCCGCCACAGGCCATCGGCGCTGCACCCCAAGCACACATAGGCAGAATCATCATCCTAGGAAATCGATCACATATGTATCTGATCGCAATACTTACAGTTAAATTTTACAATTCCAGTCTCAGTTGAGCAACATTCGAAAATGTGTGAAGTATCGGTAATACACCCCGCTAATGGCTGTGGCTCTGAAAATATCTGTACCATTCTTATGACTTGACTTTCTCAGTATTCCACGTCAAATTCATACCTTCCTTACAACTGGACATAGTCATTTTCTCTGCACATATCAGAACAAAAACATATACTTTATAAGCCTGACGCTCAATCCGAATGTATCACACATCCTCTTCTACTTAGTATATTACTTCATGTATAACTGATTGCTGGAGATACGGGATAATACTGACCAAAAATCAACGATGGGTGGACATGTCTCATAAATTTTCTTGCGGGTGGTACCACTGTGTCTTCGAAAGAGAAGCGTAATCGTGTTAGAAACCGCCAGGTGTTAAAAAACACAGCCATATTACCATCACAAGCGGTTTCGGTTCTACAGGTGCATACAAGTATCCATGTTAAAAGCTGTACTGGCTTTATAAATCTACGTATGGCATTACTTCTGAATGAAGTGGTTTTTTCCAGACAAATACCGTGACACTGAATATAGATGGTGATCGCCAGAGTGTATAGCATTAGACCAACAGTGAGGATACACATCGCTAACGTGCAACCTCGTAATAACATTACCGAATTTTGAAAGTTATTCAGCTAAGGAGCATGGTATAAAACCGGTATTTTCAACTCCCTCACGCCACCGCCGCTATATTTTTCTCCAGTATTTGTAATGCATTCGATCTCGATGCCATGTCAGAGGTTCGATGATATATCGACTGGGTTATAGGCGATAGTTGATTGAGAAGTGTCACAAACAGTACTAGATGGTGTGCTGATTGAGGTCATAAGAAATGTGCACTAGCTTTTAAGATCTCTGGTGTTACGCTTTCCGTAGAAATGCTGTCTGGGATTTGGCATCAAGTCTTCCCTTTCAACCACATACCTGCGCTGTAAACTATTGAGAAGCCCTTTAATTATTACAGCCACTAGTGAATCATATTTATGGCACTCTCATATCTCGAAATGAGTCACCTTTAGACCGAGCGAGGTGGCGCAGTGGTTAGCACACTGGACTCTCATTCGAGAGGACGACGGTTCAATCCCGTCTCCGGCCATCCTGATTTAGGTTTTCCGTGATTTCCCTAAATCGCTTCAGGCAAATGCCGGGATGGTTCCTTTGAAAGGGCACGGCCGATTTCCTTCCCCATCCTTCCCTCACCCGAGCTTGTGCTCCGTCTCTAATGACCTCGTTGTCGACGGGACGTTAAACACTAATCTCCTCCTGAGTCACCTTTCTCGGACTGGTCTGCTACAGTCAAATTACAACGTTGTGTTAGGTAGACCCTATGCATCTTGCAACTGCCCCTCAGGCTCTGCACTACCATCTTCGCAGCTTTGCGAAAGTGATCATTCCAATGTAAGCCGGAACTGAGTAGAAGTCGGAGAAATCTATATATACCATCTTCTGTAACCCATGTAAAAACAGGATAAGCTGAGTTACTGTGACAGGACTGTATTTCGACCATTCGATGGAAACGGGAACTGGGGGAAGGATGAGGACTCTGCTACTGCACTGTGGTGCGTCCCCAGACTACATACATGTACAACAGATCCATGTCCCTCAGGGCCCATTCACGTCTATCGCCCTAACGTGCTGTCTTCGTTATTCCGTACTATCCAACAGAGAAAAATTACGAACTATAAAAGCTCCACTCATCCAATAGAGAACTCTATAAGATTTTTACCACATCTCTCTTTTCCCATATATCGAAAACAAATACTGTATGCGTGCCAGCATCTAACACATGTGATGATCCTATTAAATACACAGGTACTGATCAACTGCACCGATCAGTTTAAAGGTTCATCACCTGTACTATAGGAGGATGATGGTATCTCACATACTGTAAGTTACAAGAGACGCTCCCTGTGACCCTGTGTCGTTGTTTGAAGCATTGTCTTTTCCTGCTTTAACACGCTTTGTACATTGCCTTACATTTTGTTTTTCCGCCGCAACTTCGAGGTCTGTGTCATCTTGTAAACTCACATTAATACATTCTGATCCATTGCCTCTTGCAGAAAACTAGACGTCGCATGCTGAAAATCATGTTGATACTACTGATACCATAACACACTAAACACACTGGATGATTGTAAATAAAAGAGAATTACTATTCAAGGAGACTGTAAGAGTTTGGCGCCATTGTGGAGGGTTTCCGAAGTGCAGTCCGAATGTGATTGACGACCTCTACATTTAAACTTATCTGTCACAGTGACGGAATAGCTGATGCCTCTGCATTCCATTTCGACTGATCCTCTAATTGCAGTCATGAACGCAATCACTCTTTCATTGTCGGCCATCGCCAGAAGGTGTTGTCCCTCCATCAAAACATTTCTTCAACTCAAAGAAGCAATGTCAGTCAGTCATTATGTGGTAACCAACAGCGTGCTAGTAGACGAATGAAATGGGAAAGACACTCTCGATGTAATGTAATAATATGCATCACAGTTGATAGTGCGAACAATTTTAGCAATTTTACATTAATTTCAACACCGAACAGCGATGCGACAGCATGTTTCCCAATTTCAGTATCAAAGCTAAACCGTCCCTTCTCTACTTTGCGGGTATCATTGTGAATGTAGATAGATGACTGTACAGTACATCCATTCATGGTTAATTCTTGAACACATACATCATCAGAGTATACCAGACAGTACCCTACATATTTCTAACACCTCAAGCACAGTGATTAATTTACAAAACATCTCTATGCGGTTGGGAATCACAGAGCATTCTCGCAGTCTTAGGATAAAATTGGAGAATGAAAGACCCCCTCGCACTGTCTTTGTTTGACCAATCCGCCCTGCAACACCTTTATCGATTTAATCTGCAGCTGACCAGAAGTAGACTGCTACATTCCATGTCTCGTGAAGAGCACAAAATGTGTCCAGACGCGCCCATGTCGAGGAGGCTAGCACCCCTTATTGGTGTGCAATAATAGATTTGAAAGTGTTGTGATATAATAGCAGATTGTTAAGAAGAACAAGAAACGGGTGGTTTTGATGCGTGATGGATCTCCAGATGGATGGAGTTTGAAGCATTTAACGTAAATCAACTACGCTGTCAATTTTAAAGTATTGTTTTAATGTCTGGGATCAGTACCAGGAGGGTATTGGTAAGAGAGAAGGTAAACACAAGTACTCCTAATTTTACAAAAGTTATAATGTTAGATCGCTTGAGTTTCCGAACTATCAGTCATGTGGAATGCAGCACTGTTAATATTCCAGTGTAAGAAATATATCTCCAGCCCATGACATACATCTTTCTTGCAGGTTTCTCTACGATAAACGATGGTAACAAACTATAAAACGAAAAAACTACTTCCTTATAACAGTGGTTCAGTGTGATACATGCACAGTGTCGCTCTCCAGAGATGTATAGCGTCCACTGTTCACATCCGATCATGGTTCAGAAATTGTTAGTGGCGGCATGACATGTAATTTCACATGTCGGACGCCACTGATATGAGTATATCTGTTTCCTTGTAGGAGGTATTCTCCGTTACTAATGATCATTTTATATAGGACTGATGCGAGCATAGTATAATTTCTGAACCATGATCAGATGTGAACAGTGGATGCTATACATCTCTGGAGAGCTACATTGTGCACGTATCACACAGAGCCACTGCTTTAAGGAAGTAGTTTTTTCGTTTTACAGTTTGTTACCATAGTTTATCGTAGAGAAGCCTGCAAGGAAGATGTATGTCATGCGTGGAGATATATTTCTTACACTGGAATATTAACAGCGCTGCATTCCACATGACTGATAGGTCAGAAATTCATTCGATCTAACATCATAACCTCTTTTAAGTGCAGAACTGTGTAGCCTAAGGAACTGTGTTCTCTCTTAGCACTACCCTCCTGGTACTAAACCCAAACACTACAAGAATACTTTAAAATTGATAGTGCAGATGATTTATGTAAAATGCTTCAAACTCCATCCGTCTGGAGATCCATTATGCATCAAAACCACCCTTTTCTTCTTCTTTTTAACAGTCTGCTATTACATCACAGCACTTTCAAATCTGTTACTGTTCACTGATAAGGGGGCAGCCTCCTTGACATGGGCGCGTCTAGAGAAATTTTGTGCTCTTGGACAGGTGAGGACTCGGCAAGCTCCATTCATTCATGAGACGCGGAATGTAGTGGTCTACTTCTGGTCAACTTCAGATTAAATCGGTAACGGTACTGTAGGGCGGGCTGGTCAAAGACAGTGCTAAGGGGTCTTTCAGTCTCCAATTTTAACCTAAGACTGCGAGAATGCTCTGTGACTCCCATCGGCATAGAGATAGATCATAAGTTAAGCACTATGCTCGAGGTGTTAGAAATATGTAGGGCGCTGTGTGGTATACTTTGATGATTTATGTGTTTGAGAATTAACAATGAATGAACGTACTGCACAGTCATCTATCTACATTTACAATCATACCCGCGAAGTAGAGAAGGGAAGGTTTAGCTTTGATACTGAAATTGGGAAACATGCTGTCACATCACTGGTCGGTGTTGAAATTAATGTAAAATTGCTAAAATTGTTCGCACTATCGACTGTGATACATATTATTACAGTACATCAATGGTGTCTTTTCCATTCTGTCCATCCACTGGCACGCCATTGGTTACCACATAATGATTGACTGACATTGCTTCTTTGAGTTGGAGAAAGAGTTTTATTGGATGGGCGACCCCTTCTGGGGATGGCTAACACCGAAACAGTGATCGTATGCATGACTGTAATATGAGGAATCAATCGAAATGGAATGCAGAGGCATCAGGTATTTTGTCACTGTGACAGATGAGTTTAAATGTAGAGGTCGTCAATCGCTTTGGGACTGCAGTTTGGACACTCTATACAACGCCGCCAAACTCTTCCAGTATCCTTATGTTGTAACTATCTTTTATTTAAAGTCATCCAGTGTGTGTGGTGTGTTATGGTACCAGCAGTAACAACATGGTTTACACCATGCAGCGAATAGTTTTCTGCGAGAGGCAATGGATCAGAATGTACTATTGTCAATTTACAACATGATACAGACCTCGAAGTCGTGGCGGAAAAACAAAATGTATATCAGTGTACAAAGCATGTTACAACAGAAAAAAACAATGTTTCCAACAACAACACAGGGTCACAGGGAGCGTTTCTTGCGATTTGCAGTATAGTCTGTGGAATATGATCATCCACCTATAGTACAGGTGAGTACAGGTGATGAAACCTTAAACTGGTCAATACCTGTGTATTTAATAGGATCGTCACATGTGTTCCAATCCGGCACACATGTGGACTGGTTTTCGATATATGGGAGGACAGAGATGTGGTAAAAATCCTATCGAGTTCTGTATGGGATGAAGTCAGTGGAACTTTTATAGTTCGTAATTTTTCTCTGCTGGACGGTACAGAATAACGAAGATAGCAGGTTGGGGCGATAGACGTTAATGGGCACTGAGGGACGCAGATCTGTAGCACTTATATGTAGATTGGAGATGCACCACAGTGCAGTAGCAGAATCCTTCTTCCAGTTCCCATTTCCATCGAATGGTCAAAACACAGTCCTTTTGCAGTAACTCAGCTTAGCCTGTTCCTACATGGGTTACAGAAGATGGTAGATATAGCTTTCTCCGGCTTCTACTCAGTTCCGGCTTATACTGGAACGATCACATTCGCAAAGCTGCAAGGATGGTAGCCCAGAGTCTGAGGGGCAGTTGCTAGATGCATAGGGATTACCTGAAACGACATTGGAATTTTACAGTAGCAGATAGGTCCGAGAAAGGTGACTCATTTCGAGATATGAGAGTGCCAGAAATATGATTCACTAGTGGTTGTAATCATTAAAGGAACTCTGAAAGTGTAGCACTAGAGATCTGAAAAGCTAGTGCACATTCTTTACGACGTCAAACAGCACACCATCTACTACTGTTTATGATCCTTCTCAATCAACCATCGCCTATAGCCCAGTCGATATATCATCGAACCTCTGATATGGCATCGAGATAGAATGCGTTACAAATACTGGAGAAATATCTATAGGCGGTGGCGTGAGGGAGTTGAAAATACCGATTTTATACCACGCTCCTTAGCCGAATCACTTCCAAAATTCGGCAATTTTATTACGAGGTTGCACTTTTGGCGAGGTATAGCTGAATTGTTGGCGATAAGCGTCTATATTCAGTGTCACGGTATTTGTCTGGAAAAAACCATTTCATTCAGAGGTAATGCCATACATAAATTTATAAAGCCAGTGTGGCTTTTAACATGGGTACTTGTATGCACCTGTAGAAAAAATATGGCTCTGTGCACTATGGGACTTAACATCTATGGTCATCAGTCCCCTAGAACTTAGAACTACTTAAACCTAACTAACCTAAGGGCATCACACAACACCCAGTCATCACGAGGCAGAGAAAATCCCTGACCCCGCCGGGAATCGAACCCGGGAACACGGGCGTGGGAAGCGAGAACGCTACCGCACGACCACGGCACCTGTAGAACCGAGACAGTTTGTGATGGTAGTATGGTTGTGTTTTTTAACATCTGGCGGTTTGTAAGACAATTACTCTTCTCTTTCTAACACACAGTGGTACCACTTGCAAGAAAATTTATGAGACATGTCCACCCAGCGTTGATTTTCGGTCAGTATTATCCCGTATCTCCAGCAATTAGTTATTCACGAAGTATTATACTAAGTAGAAGAGGATGTGTGATAGGTTCGTCTTGAGCGACAGCCTTATAAAGTATGTGCTGATGTGTGCAAAGGAAATGATTATGTCCAGTTGTAAGGAAGGTATTAATTTGACGTGGAATACTGAGATAGCAAAGGGGAGAGTAAATCAAGTGATGAGAATGGTACAGATATTTCTATTTCCAGAGCCACAGCCGTCAGCGGGGTGTATTTCCGATACATCGCTCATTGTCGAATGTTACTCAACAGAGACTGGAATTGAAAAATTTAATTGTAAGTATAGCGATCAGATATATATGTGATCGATTTCCTAGGATGATGATTCTGCCTATGTGTGCTTGGGGTGCAGCGCCGATGGCCTGTGGCGGGAAGGATTCACGTTTCCTGTTAACAGTAGGAGCCGTGCGAATAGAAAGGCCTGCTGGGATGCGGGAATGTAGTTGACTTGACCATGTCGTCCTCTAGACGACCGAATAATGAACTAATACTTAGTATGTGTTGGGCTGCTTTCGTGGTCGCATGGAAATTTGAGAAGATTCAATATGGACATGTGTTTGCACTGGACCATTACTCCCTACCATGTAAATTGTCCGGTTGACTGCTTTTGCACATTTCGAACCTTTATTTAGATGAGGGGACATCTATTGTGGTGTGTGCATTCAGCAGGTGAAAGACATGTGGAAGACATGTTTGCTGGTTCTCTAGACATGAGAAACACCTTAGATGACTTTGAAAATTATAGAGATGATTTGGCATCTGTTACATCACTAACACTAGTATTCGTGAATGGATATATCAGTTACCTCCATTTTTTGCCGAAGGGAACCAACCCTGCCTTTGTACAACAGTTCTGAGAGTGACTTCAGTCTACTGAGGGATCTCTGATCCCGAGTCGGGAGTGGATGATTGTCCGACCTTTGGGGAAATATCTAGGGCAGTTTGGAGTATACCTATTGTGCATGTGCTTGTGCTGCCTGTCTTCACGGTATATGTATGAGTGTGTGGTGGTCGATAGCTATACGAGTGATGTAAAGGGGACGATATTGTATGGCACAGGATACGAATTGTATGTTTACTACATCGACACAGTACGCGATGATATTGCCGTGTTGGAGATCGGTTTCACACTGTAATATTCAAGCTCTCGTCATTAGTGGGAGAGCAATGTAATTGAGTAAGAGTGGTTCCACATTTGTCGATCTGTAGGCCACTTTGCAGGGTTTAACTGTCGTTGCAATATGGTGATCTGTACAAAATAGTTCTGTGCTGCTGAAAGTCTCGCTTGCAGAAAGTAAAAAAAAAGACATACAGTGCTTCCACACCAGCGGTATCAGTAATTCAGAGGGTAAATTCAATAAGAACCAATCATAATGCTCCATTCATTCTCAAGACATCCTTTGTGCCGGAACGTAGGAGTGTCTACAAACTGATTCGAACAAGGTGGATGAAAGGTATTTATGGAAAGTTCTGAGAAAGCAAGTGTTCAAAGACAAGTTGATGCAGACCATCCATCTCTGGCGGTGATGCCGTCACTCATCCACCACTGTGGCGTTAGGACATCTGCCGACCAGCAGCTGTAGGGTACCAAAAATTCCCTCCATTTTGCTCTTCTGTAAGACAATGGTTCGAATACTGTTTGCATAATTGTTCTAATTCACCCCGTCTTTGCTTAAACAGAGCTCTCTTTCCAAACAACAAGAATGCTTTTATGATTAACGGTGTTTTCGCGAATGTGCACAGACATGATGAAGGTTTTTAGTGGTGAGCACATTAAAGTTACTGAGACGAATGTTCTACATCTACATCTACATTGATACTCCGCAAGCCACCCAACGGTGTGTGGCGGAGGGCACTTTACGTGCCACTGTCATTACCTCCCTTTCCTGTTCCAGTCGCGTATGGTTCGCGGGAAGAACGACTGTCTGAAAGCCTCCGTGCGCGCTCTAATCTCTCTAATTTTACATTCGTGATCTCCTCGGGAGGTATAAGTAGGGGGAAGCAATATATTCGATACCTCATCCAGAAACGCACCCTCTCGAAACCTGGCGAGCAAGCTACACCGCGATGCAGAGCGCCTCTCTTGCAGAGTCTGCCACTTGAGTTTATTAAACATCTCCGTAACGCTATCACGGTTACCAAATAACCCAGTGACGAAACGCGCCGCTCTTCTTTGGATCTTCTCTATCTCCTCCGTCAACCCGACCTGGTACGGATCCCACACTGATGAGCAATACTCAAGTATAGGTCGAACGAGTGTTTTGTAAGCCACCTCCTTTGTTGATGGACTACATTTTCTAAGCACTCTCCCAATGAATCTCAACCTGGTACCCGCCTTACCAACAATTAGTTTTATATGATCATTCCACTTCAAATCGTTCCGTACGCATACTCCCAGATATTTTACAGAAGTAACTGCTACCAGTGTTTGTTTGTTCCGCTATCATATAATCATACAATAAAGGATCCTTCTTTCTATGTATTCGCAATACATTACATTTGTCTATGTTAAGGGTCAGTTGCCACTCCCTGCACCAAGTGCCTATCCGCTGCAGATCTTCCTGTATTTCGCTACAATTTTCTAATGCAGCAACTTCTCTGTATACTACAGCATCATCCGCGAAAAGCCGCATGGAACTTCCGACACTATCTACTAAGTCATTTATATATATTGTGAAAAGCAATGGTCCCATAACACTCCCCTGTGGCACGCCAGAGGTTACTTTAACGTCTGTAGACATCTCTCCATTGATAACAACATGCTGTGTTCTGTTTGCTAAAAACTCTTCAATCCAGCCACACAGCTGGTCTGATATTCCGTAGGCTCTTACTTTTTTTATCAGGCGACAGTGCGGAACTGTATCGAACGCCTTCCGGAAGTCAAGAAAAATAGCATCTACCTGGGAGCCTGTATCTAATATTTTCTGGGTCTCATGAACAAATAAAGCGAGTTGGGTCTCACACGATCGCTGTTTCCGGAATCCATGTTGATTCCCACATAGTAGATTCTGGGTTTCCAGAAATGACATGATACGCGAGCAAAAAACATGTTCTAAAATTCTACAAGAGATCGACGTAAGAGATATAGGTCTATAGTTTTGCGCATCTGCCCGATGACCCTTCTTGAAGACTGGGACTATCTGTGCTCTTTTCCAATCATTTGGAACCCTCCGTTCCTCTAGAGACTTGCGGTACACGGCTGTTAGAAGGGGGGCAAGTTCTTTCGCGTACTCTGTGTAGAATCGAATTGGTATCCCGTCAGGTCCAGTGGACTTTCCTCTATTGAGTGATTCCAGTTGCTTTTCTATTCCTTGGACACTTATTTCGATGTCAGCCATTTTTTCGTTTGTGCGAGGATTTAGAGAAGGAACTGCAGTGCGGTCTTCCTCTGTGAAACAGCTTTGGAAAAAGGTGTTTAGTATTTCAGCTTTACGCGTGTCATCCTCTGTTTCAATGCCATCATCATCCCGTAGTGTCTGGATATGCTGTTTCGAGCCACTTACTGATTTAACGTAAGACCAGAACTTCCTAGGATTTTCTGTCAAGTCGGTACATAGAATTTTACTTTCGAATTCAATGAACGCTTCACGCATAGCCCTCCTTACGCTAACTTTGACATCGTTTAGCTTCTGTTTGTCTGAGAGGTTTTGGCTGCGTTTAAACTTGGAGTGGAGCTCTCTTTGCTTTCGCAGTAGTTTTCTAACTTTGTTGTTGTACCACGGTGGGTTTTTCCCGTCCCTCACAGTTTTACTCGGCACGTACCTGTCTAAAACGCATTTTACGATTGCCTTGAACTTTTTCCATAAACACTCAACATTGTCAGTGTCGGAACAGAAATTTTCGTTTTGATCTGTTAGGTAGTCTGAAATCTGCCTTCTATTACTCTTGCTAAACAGATAAACCTTCCTCCCTTTTTTTTATATTCCTATTAACTTCCATATTCAGGGATGCTGCAACGGCCTTATGATCACTGATTCCCTGTTCTGTACATACAGATTCGAAAAGTTCGGGTCTGTTTGTTATCAGTAGGTCCAATATGTTATCTCCACGAGTCGGTTCTCTGTTTAATTGCTCGAGGTAATTTTCGGATAGTGCACTCAGTATAATATCACTCGATGCTCTGTCCCTACCACCCGTCCTAAACATCTGAGTGTCCCAGTATATATCTGGTAAATTGAAATCTCCACCTAAGACTATAACATGCTGAGAAAATTTATGTGAAATGTATTCCAAATTTTCTCTCAGTTGTTCTGCCACTAATGCTGCTGAGTCGGGAGGTCGGTAAAAGGAGCCAATTATTAACCTAGTTCGGTTGTTTAGTGTAACCTCCACCCATAATAATTCACAGGAACTATCCACTTCTACTTCACTACAGGATAAACTACTACTAACAGCGATGAACACTCCACCACCGGTTGCATGCAATCTATCCTTCCTAAACACCGTCTGTACCTTTGTAAAAATTTCGGCAGAATTTATCTCTGGCTTAAGCCAGCTTTCTGTACCTATAACGATTTCAGCTTCGGTGCTTTCTATCAGCGCTTGAAGTTCCGGTACTTTACCAACGCAGCTTCGACAGTTGACAATTACAATACCGATTGCTGCTTGGTCCCCGCATGTCCTGACTTTGCCCCGCACCCGTTGAGGCTGTTGCCCTTTCTGTACTTGCCCAAGGCCATCTAACCTAAAAAACCGCCCAGCCCACGCCACACAACCCCTGCTACCCGTGTAGCCGCTTGTTGCGTGTAGTGGACTCCTGACCTATCCAGCGGAACCCGAAACCCCACCACCCTATGGCGCAAGTCGAGGAATCTGCAGCCCACATGGTCGCAGAACCGTCTCAGCCTCTGATTCAGACCCTCCACTCGGCTCTGTACCAAAGGTCCGGAGTCAGTCCTGTCGACGATGCTGCAGATGGTGAGCTCTGCTTTCATCCCGCTAGCGAGACTGGCAGTCTTCACCAAATCAGATAGCCGCCGGAAGCCAGAGAGGATTTCCTCCGATCCATAGCGACACACATCATTGGTGCCGACATGAGCGACCACCTGCAGATGGGTGCACCCTGTACCCTTCATGGCATCCGGAAGGACCCTTTCCACATCTGGAATGACTCCCCCCGGTATGCACACGGAGTGCACATTGGTTTTCTTCCCCTCTCTTGCTGCCATTTCCCTAAGGGGCCCCATTACGCGCCTGACGTTGGAGCTCCCAACTACCAGTAAGCCCACCCTCTGCGACTGCCCGGATCTTGCAGACTGAGGGGCAACCTCTGGAACAGGACAAGCAGCCATGTCAGGCCGAAGATCAGTATCAGCCTGAGACAGAGCCTGAAACCGGTTCGTCAGACAAACTGGAGAGGCTTTCCGTTCAGCCCTCCGGAATGTCTTTCGCCCCCTGCCACACCTTGAAACGACCTCCCACTCTACCACAGGTGAGGGATCAGCCTCAATGCGGGCAGTATCCCGGGCAACCACAGTCGTAGTCCGATCAGGGGATGCGTGGGACGAGCTGGCCGTCCCCGACAAACCCCCATCCCGACCCCCACAGTGATGCCCATTGGCAACAGCCTCAAGCTGTGTGACCGAAGCCAACACTGCCTGAAGCTGGGAGCGAAGGGATGCCAACTCAGCCTGCATCCGAACACAGCAGTTGCAGTCCCTATCCATGCTAAAAGCTGTTTTGCTAAGAACGTCTGAACTAATCTACAGAGAGCGCAAACAAATCGACAAAATTTAAACGGTTATTAAAATACAAGATTGCCTAGTAAATGCAGTAATGCTGCTACTTGCGCACTGCTGACACTGCTCGGCGGCGGAAGGAGACTAAGCGAAATTACACTATTCAGGTACTAAAACACGATGCTACACTCTCAAATACTATAATACGCCCGAAATTTATGAATTAAACAATGAAAGAACCAAAAATACGCAAAGAAATTAAGAATTAAACTATGTAACAAATGAGTGAGCTAGGAGTATACGACTTGCTGCTCAGCTGCTTATCCAACGGCGGCAGGGAGCACACTGACTGCGACCAACCGACACTGGCCGTTCAAAACAAAACAGTAGACAAACGACTACGCGAATTTACACTATTCAGGTACTAAAACGCGATGCTACAACTCTCAAATACTATAATACGCTCGAAATTTATGAATTAAACAATGCAAGTACCAAAAACACGCAAAAAATTAAGAATTAAACTATGTAACAAATGAGTGAGCTAGGAGTATACGACTTGCTGCTCAGCTGCTTATCCAACGGCGGCAGGGAGCACACTGACTGCGACCAACCGACACTGGCCGTTCAAAACAAAACAGTAGACAAACGACTACGCGAATTTACACTATTCAGGTACTAAAACGCGATGCTACAACTCTCAAATACTATAATACGCTCGAAATTTATGAATTAAACAATGCAAGTACCAAAAACACGCAAAAAATTAAGAATTAAACTATAAAACAAATGAGTGAGCTAGGAGTATACGACTTGCTGCTGCAGCTGCTTATCCAACGGCGGCAGGGAGCACACTGACTGCGACCAACCGACACTGGCCGTTCAAAACAAAACAGTAGACAAACGACTACGCGAATTTACACTATTCAGGTACTAAAACGCGATGCTACAACTCTCAAATACTATAATACGCTCGAAATTTATGAATTAAACAATGCAAGTACCAAAAACACGCAAAAAATTAAGAATTAAACTATGTAACAAATGAGTGAGCTAGGAGTATACGACTTGCTGCTCAGCTGCTTATCCAACGGCGGCAGGGAGCACACTGACTGCGACCAACCGACACTGGCCGTTCAAAACAAAACAGTAGACAAACGACTACGCGAATTTACACTATTCAGGTACTAAAACGCGATGCTACAACTCTCAAATACTATAATACGCTCGAAATTTATGAATTAAACAATGCAAGTACCAAAAACACGCAAAAAATTAAGAATTAAACTATAAAACAAATGAGTGAGCTAGGAGTATACGACTTGCTGCTGTTGATATCAGGACGAACATTTCGGGGCGATGCGTCACCCATGCTGGGCAGGTAAGCATGTGTGCGTGGCTAGACACAGTTCACATGTTCTGTCAGGATCGCTACGAACAATGCAGGCTGTTACTCTGGGAAACATGGCAACAAATTTCTATTATGTGTCCAGAGGGGAACTTAGTGTTATTTACATAGATATGTGACGTTGGTGTAACACTGAGAACGTTTTAGCTGTATGCAAACAGCTCTCGGCACTGGAGCTGCTCTTAAGCTATACATCATTGCCCCAGCAACGGTGCCTAGGTGAACACATATTCCGACAGGAATTACTCAGGTGTCAAGTATGAAAGGGATGCTACCACTTCATGCCTGAGGGACCCGAATGTATACCTGTGCATGGCTCGGCAGCTGACGGCCGCATCGTCACTTCGCAATGGTCGCTGGTTAATCCTGACTGCTGGGGGTACATGCTGAGTCGGCAACGTCGGCGTCAGGTGGCAGGGTGTGCTTTTTACTAGTGATCTTTTGTTTAAACTATGTTCCATCGATTTCACTGACCAATAGAATGCTGCAAATTAAAGAAAACGTCCCCATACATGTGAAGAATATAGATTTAATTAATTTGCATTAATTTTTTATATCAACGTGGTGTTAGTGGTAGAATAGTTAAGGAGAGGTTTTGCATGAGTGGGTGACATGGAGCAGAACAGCAGGTTAAGTGCAGAATACTAGGTTAATTTGCATAACTTTTATGTAAATGCAGTACAATAGTTTAAGGGATGGGTGACATAGAAGAATACACCAGAAATGATGTTCAAAAGCATATGAAATTCGAAAAGTGTACCAGAAAATGATTGGAGGATGTAACTAATTACTTAATTTGGTATCAAAGGCGGTACAATAGTTTAAGGAAATGGAGGTGACATGGAAAACCACTTAACAGAACAATAGGTTAAGTGCCGACAAAGGGCCACACATTAGGTTAAGACACCCAGAGTACAGGGCCGAACATTACAAAACCTACATGTTTCCAAACAGCAGAGAATGATGAGCAAGAGAAATCCAACCGCCAAAAACTGAATTTTTATAAATAAACATTATACTCTTGAATTTCCCTTAGTGAAATCCTTCCTCTCCACCAAAGTCACCAATTTTCAGGTAGAGGAGGGGTGGGGAGAGGGTAGGGGTGAGAGTTGCAAGGATGGGGTGGTGGGGGTTGTGATCAATTTCTTGAAAAATTCTTTAACTAAATAAGTAAACTATATTCCATACATCGCTGTAAGTAATTAAATAATATTCTATACATTGTCTAAAGTGTTTAAACAATATTCCACATACTGTAACTGAATTCCCTCCAAATGACCGATCAAATGAGTCTTTTAGGGTGGGAGGGGAGGGGGGTTTAGCAGACATGGAAAGGATAATTAATTGATCAATTTCATTAAGCAGTCAATAAAACTGATAAAATTGAGAGGGTCTATTCTGATAACTCAGACCTGAAAGTGTACCTGTAGCAGTAAGGGGGGAGCTTTCCTGAGGAGTGGGAGGTGGTGGGGGGAGGGGGAGGGGTGGGGAACAATAGGTTAAGTGCCTGTCATTCAAAAGGAAGGATCCTTTTAGCAGAACAATAGGTTAAATACCTGTCAATCAAAGGAGAATAATAGGTTAATGACCTGTCAATCAAAGGAGAACAATAGGTTTGCCCCTGCCCCTGATGTAGGCAACCCACACTAGCTCACTCTCTCTTTGGTTCAGTACTTATGATGACTGCAATGTGACCATAAAAGTTTATGCCAGACATGGGATTAGCACACAGATCTTCCACTTTTGTCCTTTACCAATTATGTCCCTAATCATGCTGCCCAGATCATCTCAAATTCTCTGTATTAAATATGCTAGTCCCCAATTTGTCCAAAAGAATGCTCAGTTCTCCACTATGTTGGGAATGGTACAACAGAGGGATCAGCTGATAGGAGGACTAGGCTTAATGCTATAGGAGCGACTTATTTGATAGCAATAGAAGTAAGCTTAACGTAAGTCTAGAGAAAATTTGAGGCAAGTGCATGTGGCATTGACATTGTGGGTTGGTCTGATATGGTGCTCAAGTGACCAACTTTTGAAACAACCATTGTGAAGAGCGGAGAGATTTGGTATGAATATCGTGTTTCGAATTTCTTTTTAATGTTAACATTCAAATCATTTTGCAAATATGATGTTTATTAAGTAGAACATGTACAAGCTGAGGAGAATCAAAATTTTCGCTCGCATTACTTGTAGCTGGACTAACAGTGCTGCAAGCCTAAAAATGTTATTCTGCATTCCTTTTACGGATAATAAACCTCTCCATCGTAGAACCGAAATAAAAATTTGGAATCAGTGCTGATTTAGGCTACGAGTATGTACACAACATAATATTTGTCAGTGTGGGATCCTAAGTAAGTTGATCATCACCATGTGTTCACCTAACCTCAGTTATTCAGTTAGTTCAGCCATGGTGGCTACCCTCGCCGTCTCATTCAAACAGTCTCTGGCTAGCTGACCTGCAGTCAAGATTTCTCATACTTTGAGCTCTGCCGAGCACTCTGCGTCAAATGTGACACCACCAACTGCCAGAGCCGCAATGCTCATGCAGCCCAGCATAGCCCTCTAAGCTGTCAAAACACGCTCTTTTGGCTCTCATAACATTCGCCAATTGAGCTGCTAGTTTTACAGCAGGATACGTGTGTATGGCCATGTTTAACGTTAGGTTTTTTTTATAAGCATTTCTGGGATGTACCATCTCAGTACCCTCACGTACTATTCCATCAGACACACAGTGAATGGCGTCGTAAGCAGCACGAAACACTGTGATGAACCAACAAAAATATTATATTTATCTCTCTAAACACGAAAAAATTCAGGGAAAATGACCTAACTGTTGCAGCAGGATTTCCTATCTTAAATATTCTGCGAAACCTATTTAAATATTTGCATCTTTATGCAAACCAAAAAACTCAGTACAAATCTGTGAATGAAACAAACAACAAAACATATCTTAGTAAGCTAATGATTCTAATCTCCTGTGTGTTTCTGTGTGCATATGTAAATGTAACCTGTGTGGCAAATATAGTAAACAATTAAGAATCGAAGTGAAATTCAACTTCTGTGGTCACAGGCCCATCATATTTGGTCAGTGTCATCTACAAGTGTTCCTGTTCTCCCTTTTAAAATGGGTTACGAATTGACCTGTTTGTGTCGTTGCACTTCATATATGTTTAACAGTACGTATAGCAGCAAAAATGAACACTGATCACAACACCTTTGATGTCTCCATATGTGCCTCCCAGTCAGCTCAGAACATAGGCGCTCTTTCGAATTCTCATGCCAATCAGATGACATGACACTACCAAGAAACAAAAACTACCCAGTGAATCATGTATTATGTACATGGGTCTGAATACCATAGATTGGTCAGATCGAAACACACTCACTCTGCCATCCAGAATTGACACAATCAAAAACTAAATCTTGGAATGAAACCTGACACAAACAAACAGATTCACAAAGATTGCAAGTTAATTACAGACTTCCCGTTTCTGTAGCGACAACTTCTTCCATTGAAGACAAGAATAGCCCTAGCCATTGGCACTGTACTACACTGACATAAGGTTTTTCCAACGAAAAAGAAATCAAGCTGTGGCGTAAATGTACATCTACATCATACTCCGCAATGGTGTGTGGCGCAGGATACTTTCGGTACCACTATCTGATCCCTCCAGCCCTGTTCCACTCGCGAATAATGCGTGGTAAGAATGATTGTCAGTAAGCCTCTGGATTGGGTCTAATTTCTCGAATTTTCTCCTTGTGGTCAATACGAGAGATGTATGTGGGTGGAAGTAATATATTGACTGGTTCCTCCTGAAAAACGCTGTCCCGAAATTTCGATAGTAAATCTCTCTGTGATGCACAACGTCTCTCTTGTAACGTCTGACAGTGGAGTTAGTTTAGCATCTCTGTAACGCTCTCTCGTTGGATCTTCTCTATCTCCTCTATCAGTCCTACCTGATAGGGATCCCAGATAGATGAACAATTCTCAAGAATCGGGCAAACAAGCACCTTATAAGCCACTTCTTTGGTGGATGAGTTTAATTTCCTTAAGATTCTTCTGATGAATCAGAGTCTTGTGTCTGCTTTTCCCACTATCTGTTTTATATGGTCATTCCACTTAAGGTCACTCCGAATATTTACTCATAATGTTATACAGATGACTGGTGTCGTAATGAAGCATCAGCAGACAAACGGTTCATCCGATTTTGTCGATCTACGTGTCTTTAGTAAGCTATTAGCGTAAACCGAAACTGTTATGAATTACAGGAATGTAACATGAGTTATTGGAGGTCAAAGTGGTCGATTTCTATTGATCGCGTCAGACCGTAAGTACTCCACAGTTACACGAAAAAACTGTAGCAGCATGCTTATAAATATATTTATTCGTCTATGTCTTTGTTTATATCCGATAAATACTATTCATGAAGAAATTGGTCAAATATTTACTGTGTTTTATAAAGCACAGAGACATTAGGCTACTGGCCTGCTTTTGTTTCTATTCCTTTGATATATGTTTATTTGATTTGTTTTTTGCTATTTGGGGAGCAAAATAACTGATGATGGTCGAAGTAGAGAGGATATAAAATGTAGACTGGCAATGGCAAGGAAAGCGTTTCTGAAAAAGAGAAATTTGTTAACATCGAGTATAGATTTAAGTGTCAGGAAGCCGTTTCTGAAAGCATTTGTATGGAGTATAGCCGTGTATGGAAGTGAAACATGGACGATAAATAGTTTGGACAAGAAGAGAATAAAAGCTTTCGAAATGTGGTGCTACAGAAGAATGCTGAAGATTAGATGAGTAGATCACATAACTAATG
Source organism: Schistocerca americana (assembly GCF_021461395.2). Taxonomy (NCBI): domain Eukaryota; kingdom Metazoa; phylum Arthropoda; class Insecta; order Orthoptera; family Acrididae; genus Schistocerca; species Schistocerca americana. Next base: position 715,224,395 of record NC_060130.1, read on the forward strand.
AGGAGGTATTGAAGAGAATTGGGGAGGAGTTTGTGGCACAACTTGACAAGAAGATGGGACCGGTTGGTTCAAATGGTTCAAATGGCTCTGAGCACTATGGGACTCAACTGCTGAGGTCATTAGTCCCCTAGAACTTAGAACTAGTTAAACCTAACTAACCTAAGGACATCACACACATCCATGCCCGAGGCAGGATTCGAACCTGCGACCGTAGCGGTCTCGCGGTTCCAGACTGCAGCGCCAGAACCGCGCGGCCACTTCGGCCGGCGGACCGGTTGGTAAGACATGTTCTGAGGCATCAGGTGATCGCAAATTTAGCATTGGAGGGCAGCGTGGAGGGTAAAAGTCGTAGAGGGAGACCAAGAGATGAATACACTAAGCAGATTCAGAAGGATGTAGGTTGCAGTAAGTACTGGGAGATGAAGCAGCTTACACAGGATAGAGTAGCATGGAGAGCTGCATCAAACCAGTCTCAGGACTGAAGACCACCACAACAACATGTATTTAATAATGTCTGTTAGAGCATGTTTATGGTCCAGCCGTAGGAATATTTTTTTGATTTCAAGTTGTTTAAATTTGAATCCGGTATTTCGTATGTGTTTCAATATGTTTGTGAGTGTGTGTTGGCTTGGAGACATGGCGGGAGCGCTCTAGTGAATATCTTTCGAGCTATGTTGTTGCTCATAACTAATTACGTGACACCAATAAGTGTTTTGCAGTAATAAACGGCATTCTTAAAGGTACTTCTGCTATCGTACTCATCATTTAAAGTCGTTAAAAATAGCACCTGCAGATTTTATTTAATTGCAATCTTTCGTTTATAACTTTCTATGTTACATTAAAAATTCGCAATTGCCGAGTGATAGAAACCTTCGACCATTCGATTCATGTGTATATGCATATTGTATACTGTAGACTCAGCAGTATTTGGCTTGTAATGCGGCAATTACGTATCCCAATCCCTAGACAACGAAACCAGCCAAAACCTTTAATATTTTAACTCTGAGTGTGAGGGTACGTAGTTGAGGGCAACCTTTTTTGTTTTTTTTTTGTTTTTTGAAAGCACACAATTGGAGGTTTCTCGTCCGGGATTTGTGTCCTGCAAAGTGATAATTCCTTTGCTCTCTGTTATTCGGCGTACTATGCGAAGTGTACTTGCAAAACCAATAGAGATTTCTGTCGAGTGAACTTGTGAACCTCTCGCAAATCACAGTGTGAGATCTTTTTTTTTTTTCCACAAGTAGGTTTCTGCAAATAGTGAAATTACGCAGTAAGTTTCACAACTAAGACATGCTATCGATAGAGGTGCTAATCTGTCACGTTAAAGGCAATTTGCGTGGGGGGCTCAGAGGCTAAGTAAGTTGAGTGCAGGGAATAGTAGCGGTTAGCGCGTTTAACGGACAGCGGTATGGGAGACGGTTGGAGCACGCGGTAACCGGCGGCAGCTACAGTTACATGGGCGATTTCTCCAGTGGCGGACGCAGTTCAACAGCAGTTCGACGGCAGCGTCTTCGAGTACTCCAGGGCAGTCTTCAGTGTCATCTTCCACTACAACCGACGGCATCACCATGTCAGAGGGAACCACCTCAGATCAGATAATGCCTGCGCAAATAGTGAGATAGTGTGTAACTCAGAAGTTCAAGCTCCACTTATAGATTTCGCGAATATAAAACAGTCACCTAATATGTGTAATTCTGAAAACGGAAGTGAGCCGGTTAGCCCAAAATCAGAGCGCGAAAGTGTAACTAGTAGGAATTCAGGAAAGGGGAATGAATGTGGGGGAGATATGATGTATCAGCTAATGATCCAGGGATTGGGAAATAATATGAATACAATGGCAAATAATATCAGTACAATTCGAACAAATATGGGTACAATGCGAACTGTAATAGGTTCCACTGTGAAAAAGAAAGTTAAAAAAATTATGGGTAACCTTGAAAAAGAAACTGATGATAAATTAAAATGTGTCCGAGTGGATATGGGGAAAATAACAGATGAAGTTGTGATCGTAAAACCTAAAATCGAATCAGTGGAAAAAGATCCTGGGGAAAAAGGGATAAGATACAGACAGAACCTGGGGGCAAGTTAAGTGACTGTATAAAAGCGCAAGATGCTCATAAAAGCGATATAAATTTAGCAATTAGTGACGTTGCCAATCGTGTAGGTGAGGGGAAGAAAGAAGTGAGCAACATTAAAGATAAAATAGAGTCCAGTATCTCTAGTGAAAATGAATTTAAAAAACAAATGCAACAGATGAAAAGTGATTTAAATTCGATAGCCTCCCAACAGGCCACGCCGGTTATAAATATCCCTTGGGCAAATACCGGATCTGTGAAATGTTAAACAGATGACGGAAGATATCACCCAGTAAATTTCGTGGGTGCGTGTAGGGACGAAGCGAAAATAAAATACGTTAAACAGCATTTGGAGGGAGACCCACAGTCTTGGGAAACAGTTAAATGTAGTTCGTGCGAATCGTACGAAGAGTTCGAAAAGTGTTTCTTGAATAAATTTTGGAGCGAGGCAAAACAGACGCGGATCAAAATAAAGGTACGGTAATGGGACGATGAGAGATTTTTGCAAGTGCGAACTTGGCAAGCTTATGCATGTGAAACGTCCGTTGGGGGTTTTAACGGAAATCACCACGTTAAAAAGGCGATTACCCGAAAATCTGCAGTGGGATATTGTCCATAGTCCATTCGTTTCGTAGACGAATTTCTAGAATTTGTAGAAAAATTAGAGAGAGCTTTGAAGTTCAAACATCAGAGCAAACCGAGTGGTAGTTATCAAAATGGGAATCCAAAGAATCACCACCAAAATAATAATCATGAGAGAAATCAAAGGAATTGATAGGGAGATAGTAGCTGGAATGAGCAGAATGGTCGGAGAACTAACGGGAGGGATGACTTTCGTTAACAGGACCCAAGTAAAGAACGCAGAATTGACGGGGGAAAATTCGTGGGGAAATTCGCGCGAAGTGCAATCGCATAACAACCGGGCGGGAAACTGATGTTCACCACATGTCAGGTCCACGGAGGGCGATCTGAAAAGGCGATGAAAAGGACTCGAGATAATGGTAATGGTAGAAATGTTGATAGGTTTGGAGAAAGGCAACAAATATGCGATATGGAGTATGTTAAAGACGAAAGCTATATAGGTGGCTATTTCAATAAAAGCAGGCGCGATCCGAGGAAGCATAGATTTGTGAGAGATTTAAGTAAAAGTAATGGGAATAAATTTGCGGGGAATGATGTAAGTTATGAGTGTGTGAATGGTGATGAATAGAAAGATTCAGTGGTTCAAAAAGAAGTTAAAGAGGAGATGAATTTCGTGAAAGCAAACTGTGTGGAGAGTTCTGAAGAGGTATTAGCAAGTAGTAGCAATTGCAGTAAGGCAGGTGTTGTAGTAGCAAGTATTTGTGAGTCGGTGAAAAGCGTCGATGTTAGTGAAGGTGGCGTAGCTTTGGTCTCGCCAGCTGCAAGTGAGGGTGATTGTGTTTTGGCAGAAAGCGTCCATGTTACTAAGGGAGGCTTAGCATTGGTCTCGCCAGCAGTTGAAGTTAAAAATATATCGGCAGAGGTAGATGATTTCTGTTTAAAGGAACAGAGTAATGGTAATTTATGTAATGATGTAAAAGCTACGCTACGGTCGCAGGTTCGAATCCTGCCTCGGGCATGGGGGTGTGTGATGTACTTAGAACTACTTAAACCTAACGAACCTAAGTTCTAGGGGACTGATGATCTCAGAAGTTAAGTCCCATAGTGCTCAGAGCCATTTGAACCATTTTTTGTAAAAGCTACTGGTATTGATACTTTGGAGGAAGGAATTTGCGCGTTTCTAGTCACGAATGAAAGAGAAACGAAACTTATTGATGAATGGGTGGATCTAAAACGTTCGTCAGAGTATGAATGTGAGAATGTATGTAAAGTATGATCGGGGGTTAATCTGGATGAAAAGTGTGTAGAAATGGCAGTGTGTGCTGATTTTTGTCCGATCACAACGGAATGTAGCAAGTCTAGAAGTCCCAAAATTGTACGAGAAGGTAGCAGCAATTTGTGTAATGTAGCGGCGGAGGATAAAGATGTGTACGATTCACCTAGAGTTGTCGACGGAGGAAAGTAAGGTTTCTGATGTGAATTTATGTAGTGATTTAAATGGTGTATCAGCAGATAAGGTTGCTGAGATGAATATTTATGGTGATGATGGCTTAGGCATCGATGTATTATTTCAGGAAGATAAAGTGTTTTAAAGTGAATTGATGTGTAATTTTGTTGAAGCTGCAAGTGTCGATATTTTGGAGGGGAAAAACAGTAAAGCTGTGCATACTGTGGGTAGTGAATCGGCTAAATGTGTGGAAGAACTAACAGAAAATTTAGAAAGGGCTGAAGTAAATAGTGTGGATGGGAATAGTTTGCGTAATGAAGTTCGTTCGAATTGGTATATCAAGGAGGAGTGTGATTTTAGTGTGACTGATTGGCGTTGGTACGGTAGACCTTTATGGTCGTTACTGCCGCATATGTGGAAACGAAAGAAGTTTAAATTTGCTAGGGTTTGAAAATTGAAGGAATGAATTTGGGGGGATGGAAATATTTAATGAATTATTTTGGGATGAACATGAGATTGAGGGATGGATAGAACAAGATGTTTGTACGCTAGAATTGGAAGAGAAGGGACGAGACGTAGAAAATGATTTATTGAGGGAGAAATATTTAGAACGAAAGGAAATGGTAAATGTACAGCTAATTATTGAAATTAAAGTTGGTAAAAAAATGCTAGATGCACTTCTAGATTCAGGTAGTAATGTGTCAGCGGTGTCGGAAAGTTTTATGAACATGATCAAAAATAGGAAACTAGTAATCTTCCCAGTCACTACCATTTGGATTAGAACGGCAGTTGGCGGTATGAGGAAGCCAATAACACAATAAATACTTTTAGAATTTAAATGTAGAGAAAATAAATTCGAGATTGAATGTTTTGTAGTGAGTGGTCTAGTGAAGGAGGTAGTTTTAGGTACTGACTTCCTGTGCAAATACGATACTTCGCTTAATTGTGTAGGGAAATGCCTAGAATTTGAATTTCAGAATGAAAAAAGGCAAGTAAAATTTAAAAGACTCTTAACAGGTGAAAACCAGATTGCTCATACCATAGTTACTGAGGGTTGGAGTGAAGAAGTCGGTATGTATAACAGAATTAAGGAAGTGATTGATGAAGTCAAGTGTATATAAAGAAAGGGGAGAAATGAAAAGCCGTTCTACTTTGTAATTAGTGATAGTAATTTTGGAGGGATAATTTTATATGTTTTACTTGGGGATTCATTAGTAATTTGTTAGTTTATTGTGGCACTGTACATGTGCAAGAGTGGGAAGTTTAGACACTGAGGGTGTGTGGAGGTCGGTGACCTCTTGGATTTAAGTAAAATATGTATTGATTTATGCTTTGAATAAGAGTGGGGCAAAGAATTTAGCGGTCAATTTGAAGGGCATTAAAATTGCAATTGTATGTGCATGCATTTTTCGGTGCGTGGAGGTAGGAAGGATTTATTAAAGTCAATTAAATAGAACTCGTGGGAATTTGAGCTTATTGTGATTCAGTCGTTTGCCTTGTGACTTTGTTCCTAAAGTATCGTTTTCTGCTGGAAGGAATCTTTAGCGATGATCCTGGTTGGGTTTGGGAAATGGTTTGTTGACGGGTTTCTACTTTTGGTTTTCGCTGTAGACAGATTTGTCACGATAAACGGTGGAGTTCGGAATTCAAAGGCAAACACGATTTCTGCAAGGCATTTGGTCAAAAGACTGAAGTGAGATGATCAAGACTTCATGCTAAAATCGGTGTGTGAGTGTGTTGTGCGATGGAAAAATTAATGGAAGAAGGCGCCTTAGCGCTGAGTGAGTGGCACAAGAAGTGCTTACAAAATCGCACATAAGTGAGAGTGCATTTAAAAAAAAATTATTTCTTGTCCAAAAAATTGTTTATGCATTCATGAAATGCAGGCATTTATTTAATATGTCGTTTCGTTCATAATTTGTGTTAGTTTAAGTTATTTCGAAATTCATGCTGCTCCCACACTACTACAAAAATTTTGTAAACACTGGCCTGGCGTTTTAATCATTTAATTCTGTTCTTTGTAATTTGTTTTATATGTACTTGTATGAACTGAAGGGTGACACGTCTGAACATTCTGGCAAGCCAGAATGTTAATAAGTGGAGCTGTGTGCGGTAACGTGCGAATTGTCGCGCCCTGAAGATATTCTAAGTTCGGAGTTGGTGTGGCCGCACGGGCCGCTCGGCAAGCTCATCAGTTGACCTTTCCCAATTAGCAGCTGGACTTCCCACGCACCAACAGTAGTTGGGTGTGCCACCAAACTAATACCATCACTAATGCAACAACAGTATATAATAATTGTCATTTCAACTCATCCTAGTTGCATATTAAAATTAACATATTTAAATACTATACAGCAGTTGCAACTGTTGCAACTTACAGAACAGATCTTTACTCTCTCCACGGTCTGTAGCTCATATTTTCAACTCCCACGTTCAAACGAAAATACACATAATCAATCCGGCCAAAATTCTTAATCTGACAATTCCACAATGAATATTGTGGGTTGATTACGTGTATTTTCGTTTGAATATATATGTAGGCCTACAAAACATAAAACGTTAACATATTACATATCCATGAGACCTGCAAAATCTTTGCCCTGTCCACCAGAAACTGATTCATATAATATACACACATCAAAAAAAGTTTTGAATCACCTCAGTTCCGAGACTTCCGGAACCTGTACAGAAAACTGGAATAGGGACCAACATAAACATCATTTCTGCTCTTTTTATTGCTTATGAAAACCACATGTTGCATGTTGTACCACCATACAGCGAGATCTTCAGAGGTGGTGCTCCAGATTGCTGTACACACCAGTACATCTAATACCCAGTAGCACATCTTCTTGCATTGACACATGCCTGTATTCGTCGTGGCATACTATCAACAATTTCATCAAGACATTATCGTAGATAATGAAGAGACTTAAATGTCTCGGAGAAACATTTAATTATAAGATCTTTAAGATCACCTATGGTACAGGACTTTCCCCATTACATCCAACGCCGGGGTGCTATTCCAGTGTCGGAGAGCCCTGGCAGTACTGACAATGTAAGGAAAAATAAGCAGAAGATAATAACTTGAAGTTTATATTGGAGAGGGCACTCAACTCGAGTAGTTCGAGCAGCAATATTGACCATAGTGCTGTAGTCGTGTAATGGTTAGCATTTCTGCCTAGCAAGCAAGAAGACCTGGGTTCGTGTCCCGGCTGCAGAACAGAATTCATTTCCTCTGCTTCAATGATTATCGTAGGTAATGAAGAGACTTAAATGTCTCAGGGAAACATTTAATTATATCCCAGCCATCTTCGATAAGGTTCATGTCTGGAGAACATGGTGGCTACTCTTGTCGAGCGATGGATGTGCACAAAGGGGGCGCGAATTGTCGTCCATGAAGACGAATGCCTCGCCAATATGCTGCCGAAATGGTTGCGCTATCGGTAGGAGGATGCCATTCACGTATCGTTCAGCCGTTACGGCGCCTTCCATGACCACCAACGGCGTACGTCGGCCCCACATAATGCCATCCGAAAACAGCAGGGAACGTACACCTTGCTGCACTCGCCAGACAGTGTATCTAAGGTGTTCAGCCTGATCGGGTTGCCTCCAAACATGTTTCCGACGATTGTCTGGCTGAAGGTTCAAATGGCTCTGAGTACTATGGGACTTAACATCTATGGTCATCAGTCCCCTAGAACGTAGAACTACTTAAACCTAATTAACCTAAGGACATCACACACATCCATGCCCGAGGCAGGATTCGAACCTGCGACCGTAGCGGTCACGCGGTTCCAGACTGAAACGTCTAGAACCGCACGGCCACACCGGCCGGCATCTGGTTGAAGGCATATGCGACACTCATCGGTGAAGAGAACGTGATGCCAATCCTGAGAGGTCCATTCGGCATGTTGTTGGGCCCATCTGTACCGCGCTGCATGGTACCGTGGTTGCAAAGAGTGACGGCGCCATGGACGCCGCGAGTGAAGTTGCGCATCATGCAGCCTATTGCGCACAGTTTGAGTCGTAACACGATGTCCTGTGGCTGCATGAAAAGCATTATTCAACATGGTCGCGTTGCTTTCAGGGTTCCTCCGAGCCATAATCCGTAGATAGCGATCACCCATTGCAGTAGTAACTCTTGGGCGGCCTGAGCGAGGCATGTCATCGACAGTTTCTGTCTCTCTGTATCTCCTCCATGTTCGAACAACGTCGCTTTGGTTCACTCCGTTATTCCGGTTGCTTTGGGTTTATTTATAGAGTGTCGTTTTTTATTTGTAGTTCACTGTTGCTACTTGAATTTACATATCCTCATTTTGGATAGTGAGCGGAGCTGTGGACGATATAAGCGTCAAACGAAAAAACTACAAAGAACGAAACTCGTATAGCTTGAAGGGGGAAACCAGATGGCGCTATGGTTGGCCCGCTAGATGGCGCTGCCATAGGTCAAACGGCTGTCAACTGCGTTGTTTGAAAAGGAACCCCCATTTTTTATTACATATTCGTGTAGTACGTAAAGAAACATGAATGATTTAGTTGGACCACTTTTTTAGCTTTGTGATGGATGGCGCTGTAATAGTCACAAACATATGGCTCACAATTTTAGACGAACATTTGGTAACAGGTAGATTTTTAAAATTAAAATACAGAGCGTAGGTACGTTTGACCATTTTATTTCGGTTGTTACAATGTGATACATGTACCTTTGTGAAGTTATCATTTCTGAGAACGCATGATGTTACAGCGTGATTACCTGCAAATACCACATTAATGCAATAAATGCTCAAAATGATGTCCGTCAACCTCAATGCATTTGGCAATACGTGTAACGACATTCCTCTCAATAGCGAGTAGTTCGCCTTCCGTAATGTTCGCACATGCATTGACAATGTGCTGACGCATGTTGTCAGGCGTTGTCGGTGGATCACGATAGCAAATATTCTTCAACTTTCCCCACAGAAGGAAATCCGGGGACGTCAGATCCAGTGAACGTGCGGGCCATGGTATGGTACTTCGAAGACCAATCCACCTGTCATGAAACATGCTATTCAATACCGCTGCAACCGCACGCGAGCTATGTGCCGGACATTCATCATGTTGGAAGTACATCGCCATTCTGTCATGCAGTGAAACATGTTGTAGTAACATCGGTAGAACGTTACGTAGGAAATCAGCATACATTGCACCATTTACATTGCCATCGATAAAATGGGGGCCAATTGTCCTTCCGCCAAGATTGCTGATGTTCCACTTGTCGCAGTCATCGTGGATTTTCCGTTGCCCAATAGTGCATATTATGCCGGTTTACGTTACCGCTGTTGGTGAATTACGCTTCGTCGCTAAATAGAACGCGTGCAAAAAATCTGTTATCTTCCCGTAATTTCTCTTGTGCCCAGTGACAGAACTGTACACGACGTTCAAAGTCGTCGCCATGCAAATCCTGGTGCATAGAAATATGGTACGGGTGCAATCGATGTTGATGTAGCATTCTCAACACCGACGTTTTTGAGATTCCCGATTCTCGCGCAATTTGTCTGCTACTGATGTGCGGATTAGCCGCGGCAGCAGCTAAAACATCTACTTGGGCATCATCATTTGTTGCATGTCGTGGTTGACGTTTCACATGTGGCCGAACACTTCCTCTTTCCTTAAATAACGTAACTATACGGCGAACGGTCTGGACACTTGGATGATGTCGTCGTCCAGGATACCGAGCAGCATACATAGTACACGCCCGTTGGGCATTTTGATCACAATAGCCATACATCAACACGATATCGACCTTTTCCGCAATTGGTAAACGGTCCATTTTACACGGGTAATGTATCACGAAGCAAATACCGTCCGCACTGGCGGAATGTTACGTGATACCACGTACTTAAACGTTTGTGACTATTACAGCGCCATCACAAAGCGAAAAAAGTGGTCCAACTAAAACATTTATATTTCTTTATGTACTACACGAATATGTAATAAAAATGGGGGTTTCTATTAAAAAAAAAAAAAAGCCGTTGATATCCCTTTGACCTATGGCAGCGCCATCTAGCGGGCCAACCATAGCGCCATCTGGTTTCCCCCTTCAAGCTAGACGAGTTTCGTTCTTTGTAGTTTTTTCGTTTGATGCTTATTTCGTGAGATATTTGGCCCGGTCACTATCACTGGACCACTCTATATATAGGAATACTTGAATCTTTTCCCCCCTTGAAGTAAGTCTTGACTGCATCAATTCCTGATAGCAACAGCTGTTCTACCTCATCTGAATTCAAAGTTAAATCCCCGTATTTAGTTTCTTTACTCCCGCTTTTGTCTTTGAAACTGCTCTCCAGTTTGTTTCCACAAGTTTTCACTGTAATGCTCAGCCTATCCAGTTTTCTATCTATACGTTTGGAAACCTTTTTTAATTCATCTTTTAATCCTCCCATAGAATTATCTGATTCACTCCCTTAAAGGGAGGCTCAGGCTCACTCCAAGTAGCTAAGGACTCACAGACACCTGGTGACTTCTTGATTTCGTGATCCATCTCTGTGTCTAGCGAGAGAACTGACAAGGGAAAAGAAATGCGGCTGCTGCAAACTGGTAACTTACGTTCAGATTGCAGATCTGCTGCTGCTGATTATTGATGCTGTTGTTAACTGCTCTGATGTTCTGCAGTGAGTTGTGGCTCCGAAGTATGGCATGATGCACAGTGCTGCGGTGCGGCAACAGCAATCGCAACTACAGTTCCCAGCTGGTTGGTGTTCAGATAAGCGTCGCTTGCTGCTTTCCCTGCTGCTGGCTGTTTGGCGCTAGGCGATTACTGTGAGAGCTAGTATTGGTTGGTACTCGGCAACACGTTTCTTGAAAACCGCGGCACTGGGTTCACTCATAAACTTTTACTGCATGCCGTGTCAGTCCCAGACAAGCCCCCATATGTGATGAATTTGGGTAGTATTTGCGAATGTAAATTGAAAACGAATGTTAAAACTGCTTTCTAGCGGCTTGCTGTAGGAAAAATAAATGACGAATTGTGAAGTTAACCGATGTTGCTTCCACCAAAGATCCATTCCTGAGAGCCTATGTGGATCAGCATGAATAAAACTTAATTAAAGCAAGAAAAACGCTGTTCAGAGGGCCTTCTACTGTGTGGATGGATTTCAAAATATTGGCTACATCGCTGCCCAACGGTCAACCTACGCATCTGTTGTATTAACCCAAACTGAAATCAGTCGCTAGTTTAATAAATATGTATGCAGGAATTTGTCGTGAAATAATGTTCACTTCTGCCACTGATTTAATCTTTTCACAAACTGAGTTTATTGCTGAAAAAAAATATATCATCACACACTTTTCCCAATAGTTTGTTATTAACGTAATATTTCTCAGTGTGGGACCTAAGTAAGATGATCGGCATCATGTGTTTGCTTAACCTTTCGAAAATTCACGAAAGTTATTTACAGTGCTTCAGTACACTTTTAATGATCGTCACATGCGAAATTTTTACAAGTCCACAACGAAATACTTAGAAAATATCTGTGATGCACACACGAGATGCCGTCCAGCTACACATATGTCGTATCTGCTCGCGACTCTGGTGTAACTGGCAGCTGAAATTCAAGTCCCCGCCCGAAAATGGCAGATGTTACTTATATGCTTGCACTGATGTGAGTCAAGCGCATGTATTTCCGACTTCAGAAAGCACACGTAAACAACAAAGCTAATCATATACACGGGTTGAAACTTTAATAGTGGAAACTATTTGTTTACAGCTCGTAAAAAATAGATACGTGTTTCAAAGTTTTACTGACCTTCAAAGTAGTCACCAGCATTGTGTATAACCAGTTAGCGATGTGGAAGTCGCAGTGCCAGTTGTCTTGACAGTTCGAGCAGCGCGGTGTATCGCGCAACGAATTTGTAGCAGTTCTAAAGCGAATGCCGTGAAATGTTTCCTTCAGTTTAGAAATCGAGTTGAACTTACGAGGGCTTACGTCAGGGGAGTGCAGTAGGTGGTATAGCACCTAGCAGACCCATCAGTCAAACAAATCAGTAACAGCTTGCACTGTACGTGCTTGAGCATTGTCCTGCAAAATGATGCTCGGGTCCTGCAGAAAGTGTCATCACCTCTGTCTCTATGCTGTTCATTTTTGGAACACAATCTACGACCAGCTTGCCTCAAGTCTCAGTATACTTTGTTGTATAGAGGAATGATAATAGCCTGAAAATGTCCAGGTCTAGAAATTTCAATGTCGTTGGCAAATAAACCATCGACACTGCTTCATTTGCTACATTTTTGTTTTTATTTTTAAGTACATCTTCTTGCGTGTTGACATAACATTACACACTGTTGGGAACCTTGGCAAATTCACAGACTTGATAATAAAATGTCAATACAATACATACATGTCTTTCCCACACAATGTCCTCAAAAAACACAACTTGCAAATCGCACATGGCGTGAGCTTAAAACTAGGCACTCTTGAACATTTAGGTGTCCGTTAAATATGTGTCTTAAATACAAATTTCTCACCCTATGACGTGATCGAGTATAATTATTCAAGTAATTTTAATATGAAAGTAATTTCGGTTACATTTTTCTCTTTTGTTTTTTGTTGGACTCATCGCAACGTTTTAAAATCAAAATAATGTGATCAATGAAATTTTAATTATTTTGTTTTAAGGACACTTATTAACCTTAACCGTTTAGAATATACACAAGTGGAATGGTGGTAATGTTACTTTCCATGAAACAACCAAATTTGAGCTTTAAAAAATTGTGGGAAAATGAAATGGTGAACAAATTTTCCAATAATACAAATATTTAGATATGTGATAACATGAAAGTATTGTGCCCAGAACACTTACTATCGAAATACTGAAATTAAAAAGTTTTGTTAGAATAATTTTGGTCCTAGATGAATAATCTGTGTCTAAATGAAAGCGAGAAACAAAGTGGGATATGTAAATAAAGAGTGCCATAGCACTGTGGAGTGGAAAAAAGCGCTTCAACAGTTTAGAGGTAGAAGAAAAAGACCTGAGCAAACACTGAAAAGACGGCTGTGGGATAGAAGAATTAATCAATTTTTCCCTTCAAAAGCGTTTGATTGCATCTTAAAAAATGGGGAAATCTGAAAAGGGACTAGTTTGCTTGGAGCCGCTTGCCATTTGTTTTCGTGAAGCACGGGCATCTGTAAAGTGTGTTTTGCCGTTAGGCTATGACTGGGAATATTGTCAAGAAGCTGGGAAAAACTAAAACGTCGTACTTAGAATGGCTCAAATTAAAAAAATGCACTAAATAGTAATTTAGGCACAGAAAATCTTTTAGACCGAAACATTTTACGAGAAGAGCAGTATTTTATCGCACAATCGAAGCGATTCTTTTTCTTGCAGAAAAAGACTTAGGTTTGAGAAGTGATAGTGACTTAAGTCGGAGACAGTGGCGGATACATATGGGGGCACGCGGAGCGCACTCTCTTGCGGGGCCGACCGCATTGCCACCCGCGCCGCCCCCGCTAGTATTCTTTCGTTTCTTTCGACAGTCGACACGACTGAATCGAGTTATCGAGTAGCTGTACTTTCTTCTGTAGCACGCGCGTCCGCGTCTTCGTATTTTATACGTTTCTGTCTGGCTCATAGATAGCTAACACACACCTACGAGAAAAGTCGCGGCCATTCTAGTGATCTCGATACGTTATTATGTCTGGCATCTGCACAGTAGAAAGAAATTTTTCAAGACTCAGGCGTACAAAGACATGGCTGAGGTCAACAATGGAGGAGGATCGACATTGATTGTTCTATTGACAATATAATTAACCAATTTGCCAGGAAGAATAGACGCATAGAATTCATAGTTTAAGGAAGAGCACCACAATTGTAACTTTTTAATAAGATGGCATTGTCTTGTATATGTGTATGATCAGTGTAAATAAAACTTTCTTAAACTTTGCATATGACTTGATTATTTTTTATTACGTTAAAAGTAAAGGTATCTCAAGATATCTTTAGCGCCCCTTCCTTAAGGTTTTTCTGTATCCACCACTGGTCGGAGATCGTCGAAATGTCGAAGTTGCTGTCGAAGTTTGATCCAATTATGAAGGAGCATTTAAGAAAAGATGAAGCGTCGGAAAACGGAGGAAACCACGTGGTTCATTGTCAGTCACACGATGTTCACAACGAATCTATTGAAATTTGCGGAGACTTTGTTCACCACACTATTTTAACAGAGGTAAAACGTAATAAATACGTGCTGATGGATGCGACTCCCGATGAAGCCCAAACAGAGAAAAATATTTTTTGTACTGCGCTATGTTGTCCTCGATGAAGAAAATAAATACAGAATTAGAGAGCGTGACCATATTTCTGATCAGCTAGTCGCAAAAATGATTTGCGATGAGCTGATACATAATACCTTTCAGAGTTTCGAAGGGAGGGTTACGACAACAGAAACAACACTGAGGTGACAAAAGTCATGGGGTACCTCTTAATATTATGTCGGCCCCGTTTGCCCGGCTAAGTGCAGCAGCTCCATGTGGCATGGACTCAACAAATCGTCGGAAGTCCCCTGCAGAAACAATGAGTCATGTTGCCCGCATAGCCGTCCATAATTGTGAATGTGTTGCTGGTGCAGGATTTTGTGCATATAGCTATCCCGTGACTTTTGTCACCTGGTATACATGGTTGCATCTATCATGGAGCTCAAGCGCATGTGTTAAAAGAAAATCCACTGGTGATTATTTCTCCTCGCCGTGCTCATTCATTAAATGTTTGTGGCGTCCAAGCAGCGGCGAGTTGCGCGGATGCTGTCGCTCTTTTCGCAATTGTTTCGAAAACATACAATAGTTTTTCATTCTAGTAGTCAAAGACCGAAATTTTTAAAAGAAGATATTGGATCGTCCCTTCACGGCATACTGGAAACGATATGGTGTGCACAGACAGAGGCTGTGTGTAGATTCACTAAGCATTTGCCAAGATTAAAAATGGTGGTTGAACTTGCTTTTAACTTTGACGGCGGAGGCACATACTGAACTAACGAGCCTTCAGAAGTATTTAAAATCATTTCAGTGTGTCTTGGTGTCTTCAATGTGGGAAAGCTGGAAAGTATTAGCTGCAATAAACATCCGTAACGTTGTTCTTCGAGCAAGGAAAGCCACAATAGATGTTGAAAGTGCCAATATTAAGATTGTGGTGGAAGAATTAAATAAACTGAGAAATAGTTGGGATACAATTTACGCAGAAAGGTACAAACTAGCAGAAAATATTAGATTATCACCTGATTTGTATGTAACGATTCGCAGCACAGAGAAATAGAAACGCAATAGAAAACCTTTTGTAGATGAAACGCCAGAAGAATGTTTGAACCTGAGCTCAGAGGACAATTGTAAACTAAATCTTCTCAGTGTTATTTTAGATATAGTTGTAGGTAACGCAACTATAAGGTATGCTGCCAAAGACAATGTGAGGGACATATTTAGTTTCTTATGGTTCTACATAAGCCTAGACAGTTCTGAACTATTAGTGCATGTAGAAAACGCGTCATCTTTGTGCAGCATAGGCAATAAACATGATTTGAAAGAAGAAATTTTTGCAGTTAAAAAAGATTAATGCAGCTTGTATAGTGTCTAAGCCACTTCCCCCTTTGCGCCTTCTCAACAATCTCCGTAAGTGCAATTTTAATAAAATATTTGCAAACTTATTGGTAGCCTCTCGGATTTTCTGCATTTCGCCTGTTACTACAGCCCAAGCAGAGCGGTCTTTCAGTATTCTTGCAAGAGTTACGAATTGTTTGAGAACTCCAGTGAGGAAAGAGGAGCTGGCTGAATTAGCTATAAATATAACAGAGTTTGAGTTAGCCTGCTCATCAGATTACACTGGGATTATGAAAGAGTTCGCATCTAAAAAAGCTAGAAATGAATTATTTTTTATAAAGTATCGAATTCATGTAAACTGTGAGCAGTTCAAAAGTTTCTTAAAAAGGTGTTGTCCGATTTTGCCATTAATATTTTCCCATTTCATCCCAAAAACCAAAGTTTAAAATAAAAGATCTTGCGGAGGAGTCTAAAAACATTTACGAGGGGCCTGAAAATCCTACTGCTATCCCTGCTCCTGAGCTAAGATGCCAATTTGCCCCGCCAGGAATTTTTAGACTAGACAGTTGCTGCACTATTTCACAGACGTTTTATTAAGCAAGTCAGCATTTTAATGCAATTTTTATTGACAGCTGTACCCCTTGCAACTGTTTAAAACATCTGGACATATTCAAGAGCTGTGATGGCTTCATATTAATATCATTAAATTTAATGACAGTGAAAATGAGAGATAAGTGACACAGTTAATGGATGAGATGAAGGAACACGATAGTGAAATGTTTAATTTTGAGTAACTCGAAGGTGTGCAAATTAAAGCAGATGGCAACAATGCTGAGCAGAGTGAGATTCATCCAGAAGACAAGTGGACCCAATAAATATTCCTTTGCTGATATGGATTAATATGTTATTGGGCAGTAACGTTGGTGGTTCTGGAGGAATATATGGGTAGACAAACGATTTTCTCACCTGCAGCATTGCCAGATTCACCCCTTCCCATCAAGATCAACCTCACCCTTTCCCTCACCATCACTGGACAATTCTGGAACAGACAAAGAATTTTCCTCTCCCCTCATCTTCGCCCAAATCAAGGTATCTGACGGTAAGAACGCCATAGAGGGGTTCTGTGGATCTTGGGTCTGGCAAAGGTGTCCACCTCCACCAGCGTCACATGATGCCCACTTGTGTGAAGGTTCTATGTTGAACTTTTTTAAAAAATGATGTAGCACAGTGGGCTACGCCGCCACTGCTGCCACTGCCAGGTGTGTGTATGTGGTGCAGAAGCAGAAACACTTTTAGTTATTGCTGAAGCAGGGAGGTTTGGCGTTTTTGTTTATAGAATTATCCTGAATCAGGGACTTTTAATTTAAAAACTTTCGCTTTTAAACCATTGCACTAGCGTCTGTAGGTCGCGTGACGTCACTTGCTACTGTTTGTGGGTCACTTGTGCATGAACAGTTGCTGAAGGAGATTGGCCATGTACCAGTTGGTAGCAATGGGCTTAACCATGTGTGATGTGTCAGACGAATGTACACTGCTCCTCCACACCACCACTCATGCCCTGCATTCCTCACTCCCTCTGCCCATTTCCCCTGCCTCACTAGCTAGAATCCAGCACAGTTTATCGCTGCTCTACAGAGAGGTAGCGGAGAGTGCACCTATACACTCCCCACAGTTGGAATTCCACCGTTACTAATGCAGACAATGGAGCTTGTCACACACGTGGAGCACATCTGTGTCTTGAGCTATTCCTGCGTGACAGCAACCATATCACAGAACTTTTGCATCTAGCAGTTGCTGCATCACTCTGCCTTGTACATTTGGTGACTTTATGTTACTGGCTTTCTTACTGAAACAGGTGACTGGAGATACCAAACCAAATAAATTATAATTACATTACTGCACTATAATGAGCCACTGGAAACCACGAGTTGCTTATGCCAAAGTACCTGAACAACCTGAGAAGTTTTTTTCAGATGAGTTTGGGATCACTCTGTACATGAAGGATTCCTGCACGATCTACCGTGATATCAATAGAGATTACCAACAACTGGATTGTAAGTACAAGCAAATTTAGCAAGCATGACCTGATGCAATGTCATGATCACATAACCAGAAGTATCATCGTCTTGGGTCTTCGAGAGTATGTGAGAAGCCTTGATAGCAGCATCTGATCAGTAGGGCCCGGATTTTAATGACAACTCATATTTTATTCTGAACTATAGAGTGAATTTTAGAACAGTTTATACACAAATCTAGGCATTTTAGTGTCGAAAAATGTATTTTGATTGTGTATATAAAGTCATATTTCAACAAATTTTAGTACTAGGTCATATTGCAGCTAACTTTTAATATAATAGGTCATATTTCCGTCAACTTTTGCCAAAAATGCATATATCGTTTTTCTCGTATCTTACGGGAAACACGAATAAGAAAATGAATCTGTTGCTCACGAGACAATATTTAATGTGCTATTATGAAAGATAAACAGATAAATTAGTGCACAGCTTTATTTCTCAGGACTGTAGCAGAAAATCGGTGTACCACAACAGTCGTTTCGCGAACATAAAACATTGTTGCGCAGCGTCGACAATACACTCTCAGAGCCAACAAATGTGGCTTCTGCCGTAATAATCATCGCAGTCGCACAGGTGTTCCCAGTAACCAGTTTGAATACAGCCTTTGCCTTGTTCAACAAGCCTAAAGCAAAGTGCTCAGACAGCGTGAAGTTGCGCGGCTATGTTCGCGAATTTGGATACAAGTTCTTTAGTACTGATGGGAAAATATTATTTTGTAAACTGTGTGAAGTTAAAATTAGTGCAGAAAAGCGCTTTAATGTGCAACAACACTGTAGTACCGCTAAACACAGCAGCTGTGTGAAACGAAGTGCTGAAAATAACAGCAGGCAAACGCTGTTATTTGAACAGACAGGTCAATCGTCAACCGTGCAATCATTGTGCAAGGATTTGTGTGAGATGATGGTGTCCTGCAACATCCCATTGGAAAAGCTGAAGAATCCACGCTTCAGACGGTTCTTGGAAAAGTACACAACACATCCAGTTCCAAATGAATCTACACTGAGAAAGAACTATTTATCCGTATGCTACAATGATGTGCTCAACAAAATACGAATTACTATTGCTGGGCAAAAGATATGGCTGTCGATAGATGAAACTACGGATATTAATGGGTGATAGATTCCAAATGATGTTGTTAGTGTTCTAAAAGTTGATGGCCCTGGATATATGTTCCTACTAACGTGTGAAGTTCTCGATAGAGTAAACAATTCGACGATTCCTATTTTCTTTGAAAGCTCTCTGAAGCTACTGTGGCCGGATGGTGTGAAAAGAGACAACGTTTTGCTGCTTGTAACAGATGGTGCTTCATACATGGCTAAAGCAGCCAAAGGGCTTCAGATTCTCTACCCCGGTATGGTGTACGCCACTTGCCTTGCACATGCGTTGCACAGAGTTGCCGAAGAGGTGCGAACAGATTACCCTGACATGGACAAATTAATTTCCTGTGGCAAGAAAATCTATGTGAAGGCTCCACTAAGGGTGCAGAAATTCAAGGAACAAGCACCTCCAACGCCCCTCCCACCTAATCCTGTCATTACACGATGGGGTTCTTGGCTTAATGCTGCTGAGTATCACTGCACCAACTACACCCAAATAAAGACAATCTCCTGTGAGCTTGATAACGATGAATCAAGTGCTATCAAAATTGTGAAAGAAGTTTTTACAGATACATTGTCTCGAAACTTGGCATACATCAACGCCAATTTTTCAGTGATATCAAAAGCCATCAAACGACCGGAAGCTGTTGGCACTCAGCTATGTGAGGCCCTGAGTATTGCGCAACATGTGCAGAGTGAACTGGGTCGAGCTCCTGGTCATGTGGATGACAAAGTGAAAACCAAATTGCAAAGTGTTCTCCAATGGAATCCTGGATATTCTACACTGTACTAAATTAGTGACAGTCTTTCAGGGAAATCCGCAACATTTCAAGATACTGAAACAAAGCTGAACTCCAGTGACCTGGCTGCCTTCAAATACGGTCCAGTCACGTCTTGTGAAGTGGAGAGGAACTTTTCCAGATGGAAAACTATCCTCAGCGACAACCGTAGATCTTTGACAATGGAAAATCTGAAAATGCACCTTGTGATCCAGTGCAACTTTGCAGATACTGAAGATTGACATACGGTATTAAATAATGTGAAACGCTTGAAATACTATGTAGAAATAAAAACATTGTTTTACTGTTTCGATAGATGATCTTTCCATTGTATTTTGTGTTTAGGAAATAAAACATTCAGACATTCAAAAACAGGTGCAAATTAGCCACAAACCCTACAGAAAAAATAAAACATTCAGACATTCAAAAACAGGTGCAAATTAGCCACAAACCCTACAGAAAAAAGAACTATACTTACAATATTTTGAGAAGTGAATTTTGTATTACTTTATGGTGAATAAAAAATTAAATAAACAAACAAGAATGCTTTCAATAAACTTCTATTAAGTCATATTTTATTTTTTAAGGTCATATTTATGTAAGTTTTAGGTCATAAATGCTTGCATATTTCACTGTTTTTTAGGTAATTAAAATCCGAGCCCTACTGATCAGTATTCTGTGATAGTGGAAAGTGCCAAACTATTTAACACCCACACACTTCTTCGGAAGAAAACGCCTCCTAGTCATGAACCCTTAGGTTTGTGGTTGTTACTGGAAAACATGGATAGGTCTTGTGATTAACATTGGTAATATCAGCTACGCCAAAAATGAGGACTCGTTAGCAATAAGAATTTAAGTGCGCTTACAACCATTACACAACCGTTTTGTGATACTATTAAGGTAAGGATGAAGTGGGGATTTTCCCGTTCGACCATTTCACGGGTGTACTGTGAATATCAGGAATTCGGTAAAACATCTGATCTCCGACATCGCTGCAGCCGGTGAAAGACCTTGCAAGAACGGGACCAACGACGACTGAAGAGAGTCGTTCAACATTACAGAAGTGCAACCCTTCTGCAAATTGCTGCAGATTTTAATGCTGGGCCGTCAACAAGTGTGAGCGTGCGAACCATTCAACGAAACGAGGTCGATATGGGCTTTCGGAGCCGAAGGCCCAGTCGTATACCCTTGATGACTCCACGCTACAAGGATTTACTCCTCGCTTGGGCCTGTCAACATCGACATTGGTCTGTTGATGACTGGGAAATGGTGCCTGGTAGGACGAGTCTCGTTTCAAATTGTATAGAGCGGATGGATGTGTACGAGTATGGAGACAACCTCATGAATCCATGGACCCTGCATGTGAGCAATGGACTGTTTAAGCTGTTGGAGGCTCTGTAATGGCGTGGGGCGTGTGCAGTTGGAATGATATGGGACCCCTGTTATGTCTAGATACGACTCTGACAGGTAACATGTACGTAAGTATCCTGTCTGATCACCTGCATCCATTCATGTCCATTGTGCATTCCGACGGACTTTGGCAGTTCCAGCAGGACAGTGCAAGAGCTCACACGTCCAGAATTGCTACAAAGCGGCTCCACGAACACTCTTCTGAGTTTAAGGACATACGATGCCCGCCAAACTCCCCCAAAAAGAACATTATTGACCATATCTAGGGTGCCTTGATACGTGCTGTTCAGAAGAGATCTCCTCCCCCTTTACTCTTACGGATTTATGGTCAGCCCTGGAGGATTGTTGGTGTCAGTTTCCTCCAGCACTGTTTCAGACATTAGTCGAGTCCCTGCCACGTCCTGTTGCGGCACTTCTGCGTGCTCGTGATGGCCCTACACGATATTAGACAGGTGTACCAGTTTCTTTGGCTCTTCAGTGTATATCCCCTGGTAGTCCTATTTGGTAAGTTGTGCTATTTGGTAAGTTGTGCTATATTCTAAGGTAGCAGGTACAAGTGTTTTGTAACCTATGCCACTTGCAGAATTACTGCAGTGACTGATCATCCCTGCTACATGGTGACAACAGTCAGCATGAGATAGGGTGGTGCTGTCACTGCTGAAGGACTGGTTGCTCTTCGTATTATGCTGGCCTCGTTAATATATATTGATAACACTAATACCGCACTAGATTAATTTGAGACAGCTCTATCGATTGGGAATGTCACATCCTGCTTTAAAAACGGTTTTGTTTGTAGCAGGAAACAAAACAACGCTACTAAAGTTAATAAATCAATCTAAAAGGATAAGTCCGCAGCTCGTGGTCGTGCGGTAGCGTTCTCGCTTCCCACGCCCGGGTTCCCGGGTTCGATTCCCGGCGGGGTCAGGGATTTTCTCTGCCTCGTGATGACTGGGTGTTGTGTGATGTCCTTAGGTTAGTTAGGTTTAAGTAGTTCTAAGTTTTAGGGGACTGATGACCATAGCTGTTAAGACCCATAGTGCTCAGAGCCATTTGAACCATTTTTTTTAAAAGGATAAGAGAGGATTCTTGCTAGAAAGACCACATAAGTAGCTCTTAGCAACCCACTTAGACAATGAATAGACATCATTTAATTGCATTATGATGGGCACGGAGGAATTATGGGCAAAATTTAAACTGACTGTAATTTGCACTCTGTCCAAGAATGCGCTGAGTAAGTGGATTAAGGACAGAAAAGACCCACCTTGCTCTCATGGCAAAATTCAGAAAATGTTGTGGAAACAAAGACGTTGCAATCTCGATTCAAAAATGATCGCTAAATGACGACAGGCAGAAGTTAATAGAAATTCGTGCGTTCGTAGAAAGATCGATGCGCGAAGCATACGGCTTCTACAGTCATACCTTAGAAAAAGATGTTGCTGGGTACCCGAGGACATTCTGATCCTACACAAAATGGCTAAGCGGGTCGAAGGCTTCTATCCAGTCACTTGTTGATCAGTCTGACGACGCAATAACAGATACCAATTGGAAAGCTGAAGGTATAAATTTCACCTTCAAGGAATCATTCACACAAGAAGATTACACAAACATACCGTTGTTTGATAACCATGTAGACTCCCGTATGGAGGGCATAGTAATAGACAACCCTGGCGTTGAGAAGCTACTGAAACAGTGGGAAACAAACAGGTCGCTAGATCGAGATGGAACACCAGTTCCGTTTTACAGAGCGTACGCTACGGCATTAGCTCATTATTTAGCTTGCATTTATTGCGAATTTTCGTCCAGTGCAAAGTCCCAAGTCACAAGAAAAAAGGGCAGTTGACTCCTGTAAAACAATGGACCCGCAAAACTCCAGACCAATATCTCTAACTGCGCTTTGCTGTAGAATTCTTGAACATATTCTCGGTTCGAAGATAATAAATTTCCGAGAGACGCAAAATTTTTTGTCAACTAATTAGGATGGATTTAGAAAGCATCATTCGTGAAAACTCATCTTGCTCTTTTCTCATATCCTACGAGCCAAGGATGAAGAGCAACATTCAGATTCCAGGATTTAATATAAGAGTAAAGCTTCTGGGGATTTTCTGCCAAGTCGGTAGATAGAATTTTACTTTTGTATTCGTTTAATGCTTCACGCATAGACCACATACGCTAATTTGGCTTTGGTTAGTTTTTCCTGGTCTGTAAGGCTTTGGATAGTTTAAATTTGCGGTGAAGCTCTCTTAGCTTCCGTAGCACCCTTTTCTAACTAGGGTGTCGAACGACGGCGGGCCTTTTCCATCCCTCACAATTTTGCACGTCACATACCTGTTGAAAGCGTATTGTATAATGCTCTTTAACTTTGTTTATTATTGCTCAACATTGTCAGTACTGAAGATGAAATTTTAATGTTGACCTGCCAAGTAATCTGAAATATGTTTCTTGTCGCTCTCTCTAAACCGGAAGATCTTCCTACTTTTGTTTGCATTCCTATTTGCATCTGTATTCAGGGATGCCGTAACGGCCTTATATCGCTGATTCCTTATTCTACACGTAGTCGAAATATTCATGTCTTTTCTCACCAGCAGGTCTACGATGTTACCTTCACGAGTCATTTCTCTGATTAATTGCTCAATGTAATTTTCCGATAAGGCACTTGGAACAGTTTCACAAGATTCTCTGTCCCTACTACCAGCCATGAGCATTTGAGTTTGCCGGTCTATAGCTTAAGTTAAAATCTCCACCTAAAACTTTAAGATGACCAAGAAATTTACGCGAAACATTCTCTAAGTTTCCCCTCAAATGTTCCGCCACTACTGCTGGTGAAGCAGGGGATCTATAAAAGCATACGATGCCCATGTTTGATCCACGATTAAGACGTGTCTTACCCAGATTATTTCGCAACCCGCGTCTTTACTAATCTTATTGGATACACTGCTGGAAATAAATTAGTACACCTATTTGGAAGTTTCCAGTTCACTCAAAGTTTATTGTAGCAATAGTGCATATGCAGTACGTGGAATGATTACATTTACAGATCAATAGCACAAGCGGTTCTGAGGTACCTGGCGTCGATTTATGCTGAAACACCCATATTGATACATGGTGTAGCCTCCTTGGGCGTCAATGCAGGTGCTGACTCCAGCATCCAGTCAATTGTACAGATGGCGAATACTGTCCTGGGATACGATATGCCACGCCTGCTGCACATGTTCACGTAATTCTGGAAGAATTATTGGATAACGAGTCGCACGAGTCGCAATGTTAGACACAAAGTCAAAAACATTGAAACAAATAGTTTTTGTGTCGATCAGAACCTAGAAGCTTGTTAACTGTTACTACAGAGTACTTCTCTGATAATTATAACAGTCTACAGATCCTCTCTATAAACTTTGAGTAATTTATGAGAAATATATATACATTATTGAGCTATCTCTCTGACAAGAAGAAACAGTTTTGTAGTTTGTGGAGATTTCGATGTATATTTCTTAAAAGACAGGACAGGGAAAATTAACTGGAATTATTATTTGGATGTTTCAAGGTAATTTCAGTTGTCAACTTTGCAACTCGTGTGCACCAAAATAGCAAGACAATGATTGATAACATATTTTCTAGACAGTGCTCAATCTGAAGCAATTAATGAGTACCTAGTTGCTAATGCAATATCTCACCACTAACCATGATACAAAGTTAGTGGAAATAAACAATATGGCAGCTTACAGCTCTGACGCAGATTCAAAAATGTGTTAAAAGAGGTGGTATGGGATTAAGTATGTATAGAAGAGATGCTAATGTCAAATTCTATTTATTCCATAGTGAATTTGTGTCAATATTTGAAAGTACCTTTTATAAAAGTTACCCAGAAAATCGACGAAAAGAAAACAAGGAGTCGTGGATAAATAAAGGAATTAAATTTTTTGGTGTACATATTGATACGAACTTGAACTGGAAGAAGCATATTTCAGAGCTTCTCAAACAACTGAGTTCAACTACTTTTGGTCTTCATATCATTGCTAATTTTAGAAACAAGCATATCAATCGTCTAACGTATTTTGCATATTTCCATTCAATAATGTCATATGGAATAATTTTCTGGGATAATTCATCACTTAGAGATAAAGTATTGATTTACACTGAAGCGAGCAGCAAGAATGGTCTGTGGCGTTCACCCACAGACATCATTTGGTACCTGTTCAAGGTGCTACAGCGCCGTCACAATACATATTTTCGCTAGTGAAATTCGTCATAAACAATTCATCGCAGTTTGAGAAGAAAAGTGATGTACATAGCTGCAACACTAGAGGGTGTTAAAGTTATCAGTGGCTCAGAAAGGAGTTCAATATGCTCCAATAACAGTTTTAATTATTTGCCCTGTAACATAAAATCTCTGACAGGTACTGAAGCAAGTTTTAAATCTAATTTAAAATCATTTTTTTCTGGACAACTCTTTCTATTCCATTGACGAATTTCTACTTAAAAACTGGTAACCAGTAAAAAAAAAAACCAGTCTTGTCTCTAAGTGTAGCTGCATGAGTAGGAATAAAATAATGGCTTCATTAATGTTGACAACATCATGTATACGAGTACACATCCTGTAAACTGATTCATACCACATAACTTCGATACAAGTATCGTTCAAATAATCTATGGAACTTGTAAGTAAGTAGGTAAATAGCTAAGCAATTAGCTAAACTGAGTAACGAAAAATCATTACACCTAATCAGAACAACATAAGCATGGCATATACACAACTGCAGTCAATGTACATTCATTTGGCATCTAATAGAAGACCTCTTAATGTAACAGTTACTTCAAAGACGTCATGTAAAAGACTCTTACTTTTGAGATCCGTTTTGAAACATTGCTTAATTTAACTCATATGTTATTACTGCTCATACTGTTACTCAGTGAATTCTCCATCCTGCATTATCCCAGAGTTATCTCACAGTATGACAAGCGGTCTCTCCTTCTTTGAGAGGAATTATATACCCCAATAAAAATAGATGTACAAAACCGAGCATTACACTTTTCATTACGTATTTTTCAGAAATACACACTATCTCATTGAAGACTATGAGAAATGTAATTCAAAATTGGTTTAGGAAGTCATTTTACACGATTGGAGAATTCAGCGTCTGTACAAAGTAAAATATTACATTTTGGTTTATTGTTTTAAAGTTTGTGATTTTAGTGTTATCTTTATTACTCTGTTTTACTTTTATCTAGCCTGCTTTGTTTTCTTTACAACTATGTATCAGTTAATTTGTTAAACTTATGATAACATCAAAGAGGGCTATTAGATGTGAAAATAAGTAAATAAAACTAACAGTCAGTCTTTTAGCGGCAAATTTGAGGAATTTATTGGCATTATTTTATCAAATCGCCTTTGTTACGACTGTAATTTCACTGTGAGTACCACCATTATGGAGTCACCAACAGCTTACATAGAGCCTTGTTGACAACTTGGGTCCACGGTTTCGTGAGGTCTGCGCCACACACGAACGTTACCATCAGCTCTTACTAACTGTAATCGGGACTCATATGACTAGACCACAGTTTTCCAGTAGTCTGGGCTCCAACTGATATGCTAACGAGTCCAGGATAGGCACTGCAGGCGATGTGATGTTAGCAAAGGCACTTACGTCGGTCGTCTGCTGCCATAACCCATTAACACCGAATTCCGTCGCACTGTCCGAATGGATACGTTTGTCGTACGTCCCACATTGATTTCTGCGGTTATTTCACGCAGTGCTACTTGTCTGTTAGAACTGAAAACTCTGCGCGAAAGCTACTGCTCTTGGGAGTTGAGTGAAGGGCGTCGGCTACTGCGTTGACTGTGGTGAGAGGTAATTCCGGAAATGTGGTATTCTCGGCACACTCTTGACACTGTGGATCTCAGACTATTAAATTCACTAACGATTTACGAAATGGAATGTCCCATGCGTCTAGCTCCAACTACCATTCCGCAATCAGTCTGTTAATTCCCGTTGTGCGGCCGTAATCACATCGGAAACCTTTTCACACGAATCATCTGAATACAGTCCGCCCCGATAGCTAAGTGGTCAGCGTAACGGATTGCCGTCCAACGGGCGCGGGTTCGATTCCCGGGTGGGTCGGGGATTTTCTCGACCCACGGACTGAGTGTTGTGATGTCTTCATTATCATTTCATCCCCATCCGGCGCGCAGGTCGCCCAATGTGGCGTCGAATGTAATAAGACCTGCACCAAGGCGGCCGGACCTGCCCCGTAAGGGGCCTCCCGGCCAATGACGCCAAACGCTTATTTCCATTTCCAGCTGAGTACAAATGACAGCTCCGCCAGTGCACTGCCCTTTTATATCTTGTGTACGTAAAACTACGGCCATCAGTATATGCGCATATCGCTATCCCGTAACTTTTATCACCTCGGAGTACGTCAGTGGATTTTCCCATTTGCGGCCGATATCGCTGTTAGAACGTCACCCCATTCGTCTCTGTTCCGCTGATATATTTTCCTTACCCCGTCACGAGCCACAAGGCGGCATAAAATCTCTCGGTGGAGAGCAGTTATATTTTTTGGCTCATCAGTGATGCGCAGTGTGTTTCAGTTCGCCGAGAAACAGAAGTAGGGACTGTTCCCACATGTGCCATGCTCCAGTTTTGGCAGTTGCCACGAGAACTAATGGCTGGAGCATGCTGTGTGAACAGGAACACAGCACAAATGTCATTGCCGCCAAGCATTTCCTGTCTATCTCTGCACAGAATGCATAATGAACACACCTTATTTCATTTACATTAGTCTCACGAAAAAGGTAAAAAATGCAGGTGTGACATTTTTCAACGCAGACTCTATAAATTTGGAACACTGTAGTAATCATGACCAATAATGATAAGATAACAACTCCGTTGTCAAGAAGCGAAGTGAAATAATAATTTATTTCTACCGAACAGTTCGTTTAAAAACGCACGAGAAAGAATAAGTTCCTATGTGGATGACATGAATACTTGCGTCATGCAGCAGCGCAGTTATGCGGTTGCGTGACAGTGCAGTGGGCAACGTGGTACGCAACGAACAGGCGGCAGGGATGGCTCTGAGCACTATGGGACTTAACATCTTAGGTCATCAGTCCCCTAGAACTTAGAACTACTTAAACCTAACTAACCTAAAGACATCACACACATCCATGCCCGAGGCAGGATTCGAACCTGCGACCGTAGCAGCCCCGCGGTTCCGGACTGCAGCGCTAGAACCGCACGGCCACTGCACCCGGCAAAGGCGGCAGGGAGGCGGACTGCGCTGCACCGCCTCGCGGACAATTCACAGTTACCAGTGGTCGTTAAACTGCAGTCTGCGGGCCGCGTGGCCGCCCGAATCAAGTATTGGTATAGCCAGCGGTTCTCAGACGTATTTTACCATAACATGTATCTAGAAACTAACAACTGAATCCAAAAACGTCAACAAACATTAAGATATTATTAAGACACTATTTCTCCTGCTCAGTAATAAACAAACATAATTACAGAGACAGTAATATTTTAAGATGTGTTGAATTTTAAATGACGTTGGTGAATTCGGACGTGAGCTAATTGAGGTTGGCAGCTTACCTCAGAAACAGAAGGGTAAGTAAACACTGCGGTGTTAAGAGATGTGAGAGGGGGAGTATCTTATTGTTTGTCTTCCAGTACTGACAATTCACTCACACCGATCAGCCGCTATGGTATAAATTTTGACACGAAAGTATCATGGCTTCGTGAATGTACATTATATAGGCGGTCATCGCCAAACACAGTACATAGCTAAAGCAAGTAATATGAAATTAAATTAAAGCTTTTGTAATAAAACACAATGAGTAGAAAAAAATGGCATTCGCAACATTTGGAAAAAATCTTTAACCGTTTCTCATGTTGCATAATGCATTTAAATATAAACGGAGTCACTGTTATTAATCAATTTATCTTCCTCTTACACAGTCAACACGACAACATTTCGTCAGCCAACTGAAGTGTCTCAATTTGGGATTGCTGATGATGGCAGCAAATTTGAAACAGAGAGCTGTTGACACGAAAGTTTCAAATGGCGCTGACATGTAACGGCCAGTACTTGTCGACCGGCGACCAAAATCGCGCCGTTACTACACGTAATGTACTGGGGACTCATAAAATACTAATTTATGTAGGTTAGCAATTATTAAGAAAATAGGTACATACGATGACGGAAAAAAATCACAACACCAAGAAGGAGTTGTGTGACATAAACGGAAGTAGCAGGCGTGTTTCTACGTCTGGAAGATGCTGTCTATCAAAATTTCACGCCAGTCGCATAAGATAGGCGCTTGTAGCGCCACTATGGAGGATGCATATCAGGTTTGCTTTAAATGAACGCTGCAACGGTCGTGAGCGTTTGTTACATTTCAGATTGGACGTGGTGAGTCAATGTTAGTAAAGAATGCCTTAAAGTCGACAACAATGCCATTAGCAACACCTCACTGCGTTTGAACAAGGTCGTGTAATAGCGCTAGGAGAAGCTATACTGCAGAAAGACTTGACAGAAATGTAGCCACTGTACTTGATTGCTGGAAGCGGTGGTCGCGGGAATGTACGGTAGAAGAAGACCGGGCTCCGGACAGCCACGTGGCACTACCGAGAGGGAAGACCATCGTGTTCGGCGTGTCGACCTGGCGCATCGTACTGCATCTGCAGCAGCAATCTGAGCAGCAGTTGGCACCACGGTGACACAACGAACTGTTACAAACCGGTTACTTCAGTGACAGCTCCGAGCCAGACGCCCTGTGTCATGCATTCCACTGACCCCAAACCACCGCCATTTACGAGTTCTGTGGTGTCAACTGAGAGCTTATTGGAGGGCAGATTCGAAGTCTGTTTTGTTTTCTCGTGAAATCTGTTTCTGCCTCGATGCCAGTGATGGTCGTGTGTTGGTCCTACAGAACTTGATGTGTAAATAAAAGAAAAAAACTAACTTTATCTCTTATATTTTGATGAAATATGCTAATTCATTCTCTACTTGAGTACCTGACCTCCAGCACGCCCAGCTAGCAACACGGTCTAACGCGCTGCTTCCCGAGCGGGAAGACGTGCCGGTCGCCGACACGAATCCGCCCAGCGAATTAGTGTTGAGGTCCGGTGTGCTGGCCAGCCTGTGGATGGTTTTTAAGGCAGTTTTCCATCTGCCTCAGCGAATGTGGGCTGGTTCCCCTTATTCTGCCTCAGTCGCACTATGTCGGCGATTGCTGCGCAAGCACTGTCTCCACGTACATGTACACCATAATTACTCTACCATGCAAATATCTGGGGTTACACTCACCGCCGGCCGGTGTGGCCAAGCGGTTCTAGGCGCTTCAGTCTGGAACCGCGCGACCGCTACGGTCGCAGGTTCGAATCCTGCCTCGGGCATGGATATGTGTGTTGTCCTTAGGTTAGTTAGGTTTAAGTACTTCTAAGTTCTAGGGGACTGATGACCTCAGATGTAAGTCACGGGAATGTACGGTAGCAAGAAGACCGGGCTCTGGACAGCCGCGTGGCACTACCGAGACGGAAGACAATCATGTTCGGCGTATAGACCTGGCGCATCGTACTGCATCTGCAGCACCAATATGAACGACAGTTGGCGCCACAGTGGCACAACGAACTGTTACAAACCGGTTTCTTCAGTGACAACTCCGAGCCAGACGCCCTGTATCATGCATTCCACTGACCCCAAACCACCGCCATTTACGAGTTCTGTGGTGTCAACTGAGAGCTCATTGGAGGGAAGATTCGAGGTATGTTTTGTTTTCTGGTGAAATCCGTTTCTGCCTCGGTGCCAGTGATGGTCATGTATTGGTTAGAGGCTAGGGCGGTTGAGGGACTGCGGTAGTGGGACGAAGTTCGTGCCACCCCACACTGCCTTCTTGTCAAATTTATTCAAGATGGCCTATGAAAGATGGCGGCCATAGATGTGGAAACGTTGCAGTGATGTCATGACGGAAGTTCAAATTTAGGCGGGAAAGTAGGTCAGTTGGGCTACCTGTACTAACCTAGAAACGACGGAGAGGCTTCATCTCGCTGTAGCCCTCAGTGGTTCACAACCCCACAATAGGCCACAGCAGTACACCAACCCTACCACCGCCACACACCGAACCCAAGGTTACTGTTGGGTTTGGCTCCCAGTGGACCCCCTCGAGGAACGTCTCATACCAGATGAGTGTAACCCCAGATATTTGCGTGGTAGAGTAATTATGGTGTACATGTACGTGGAGACAGTGCTTGCGCAGCAAGACATAGTGCAACTGAGGCAGAATAAGGGGAACCAGCCTACATTTGCGGAGGCAGATGGAAAACAGCCTTAAAAACCATCCACAGGCTGCCCAGCGCACCGGACCTCAACACTAATTTGCTGCGCGGATTCGTGTCGGGGACCGGCACGCCTTCCCGCTCGGGAAGCAGCGCGTTACACCGTGCGGCTAGCTGGGTGTGCTGGAGGTCAGGTACTCAAGTTGAGAAGGAATTAGCGTATTTCATCAAAATATAAGAGATAAAGTTAGTTTTTTTTATTTACAAGTCAAGTTCTGTAGAGCCAAATTGAGGAGGAAATCTCCAAGATCATGGAACATGTCAGTACACTAGATAACTACATGAAAGTATTGAGAGATAAAAATAAAATGTTTATGAAGCCAAAAAACGTCAAGCCATAAGTTAAAGTAAACGCAATCAACAATATGACACGGGAATCAGCTTAATTTTTCAAGGACCTCCTTGACAGAATAGAAGGAGTGGTCCATGAGGAAACTCTTCAGTTTCGATTTGAAAGCGCTTGGATTACTGCGAAACTTTTTGAATTCTTGTAGTAGCTTATTGAAAATGGATGCAGCAGTATTACTGCACACCTTTCTGCACAACAGTTAAGGAAGACCGATACAAATGCCGGTTGGATTTCTGCCGAGTATTAACTGAGTGAAAGCTGATAATTCTTGGAAATAAGCCGATATTGTTAACAAGAAACGACAATAAAGAATATATATATTGAGAGGCCAATGTCAAAATACCCAGACTAGTGAACAGATGTCGACAAGAGGTTCGCGAACCTACACCACTTATTGCATGAACTACCCGTTTCTGAGCCAAAAATATTGTTTGAGAATGTGAAGAGTTATCCCAAAATATAATACCATATCACGTAACCGAATGAAAATAAGCGAAGTAGACTAATTTTCGTGTCGAACGATCTCTTACTTCAGATACCGTTCAAATAGGAAAAATGGTAACATCAAGTCTTTGAACAAGATCCTGAATATGGGCTTTCCACGACAGTTCTATCTGAACACCTAGAAATTTGAACCGTTCAGTTTCACTAATCATATACCGATTCTGTGAATTTAAAATGTTGGGTTTTGTTGAATTGTGTGTTAGAAACTGTAAAAACTGAGGCTTACTGTGATTTAGCGTTAGTTTATTTTCTACAAGCCGTGAACTTACATGAACAGCACTATTTGAAACTGAGCCAATGACACACTCAAATTCATTACTACCAAGCTAGTGTCATCAGCAAATAGAAATATTTCAGAGTTAACTGTAATACTAGAGGGCATATCATTTATATAAAAAAGGAACATGAGTGGTCCCAACACATCAGTGGGGCACCCCACATTTGACTGTGCTCCACTCAGACCCCACATCATAGCCATTCTCCACACTGTGAATAACGACCTTTTGCTGTCTGTGTTAAAGTAAGAGGTGAACTAATTGTAAGCTACTCCCCATATTCTATAATGGTCCAATGTCTATAGCAATATTTTTGATCAACACAATGAAATGCCTTAGTTAAATCAAAAACTATGCCTAGCGTTTGAAACCTTCTGTTTAACCCATCCAGTACCTCACAGAGAAAAGAGAATATAGCGTTTTCAATTATTAAACCACTTCTAAAGCCGAACTGTACATTTGATAGCAAATTATGTGATATAAAATGATCAAAAAATGGAAATGAGCGTATGGCATTGTTGGCCGGGAGGCGCCATCCGGGGAAGTTCGGCCACTAAATGCGAGACTTGTATTAGTCGACACCAAATTTTACGACGTGCGCGCCGGTGATGAGGATGAAATGATGATGAGGACAACACAACAGCCAGTCACCGAGCAGAGAAAATCATTGTGAAAGATGAGTTTAAATGTAGAGGTCGTCAGTCACCTTTGGACAGCTGTTTGGAAACACCCTACAACACCCCAAAGCTCTTCCAGTTTCCATATGTTGTGTGTGTGTAAGTGTGTGTGTGTGTGTGTGTGTGTGTGTGTGTGTGTGTGTGTGTGTGTGCACGCGCGCTTGTGTGTTGTTGGAGCAGCAGCATAATTTACACCATGCGATGTCCAGCTTTCAGTCAGAGACAATGGATTGAAACGCGTTAATGTCAGTTTAGAACCTAACACAGACCTCAAAGACGTGGTGGAAAAAACAAAATGTATGGCTGTGTAAAACGCGGTAGTCGAATGCTTCGATGTGTTACAGCAGAAAAAAAAAACACTGTATTAAACAACAACATAGGGGCACAGGAGCCCTCTCTTGTGACTGTTAGTCTGTGGGATATGGTCCTCCTACAGTACGGGCAATGAAACTTTACACTGGTCTGTGCAGGTGACTTCCATTACTGAGTGGATCAATACCTGTATATTTAATAGGATCGCCAATAAGCTCGATGCCAGCACACAGATGGCATTGTTTTCGGTATCGAGTTCTCTGTCAAATGGTGTTTGCAGAGGTTTTATAGTTCGTAGTTTTTTTTTCTCTGTTGGATGATACAAAATAACAATGATAGAAAGAATGTTTGTCTGACAGACATGAATGCACGTTGAGGGATGCAGCTCTCCTTCAGACTGAAGTACATGTACGTAGTCTGGAGGCGTACTGCAATGCAGTAGCAAAATCCTCATTCTTTTTCAGTTCCTGTAACTGCTTATACTGTCTACTGTCTTTTGCTACTACTACCTTGAATTGCTGGAGGAAGCTTCGTTTGGCGCTGACCTTACACATTGTAAACAGTTGACGGAGCTACAACAACATATTCCCATTTCCACTGAATGGTCAAAACATGGTCCTGTCTCATTAACTCATCTCACACTGTTCCTACACGGATTGCAGAAAGTGGTAGATATAGTGCTCTCCGACTTCTGCTCAGTTCCAACACAAACTGAAAAGATCACATGCAAAAAGCTGCAGGGATGGCAGGGCAGACACTGAGGAATAGTTACACAATCCATAGGGACTGTCTGAAACAACATTGGAGTTATACTGTAGCAGAAAGGTTCGAGAAAGGTGCCCCATTTCGAAATATGAGAGTACCACGAATATTATTCACTAGTGGCTGAAATCATTAAAAGACTTCTCCACAGAATCCAACGTAGGTATGTGGTTGAATGGAAAGACTTGATTCCAAATTGCAGACAGCATGTCTACCAAGAAGCGTAACACTATACGAGTAGATCTGAAAAGCCGGCATACATTTCTTACGACCTCAGTCTAGCATTGCATTTTATTAAGTGATTCGTCGCATAGTATACCATCTACTGTATTTGATCGTTCTTAATTAGCCATCGTCTATAACCCAGTGGATATATCGCAGAAACTGTGACATGGCATCAGAATGGAATGCATTATAAATAGTGGAGGAATATCTAGCGGCGCATGAGGGACTAGCAAATACCGGCTTCATGCCACGTTCCTTAGCCGAATCACATTCTAAATTCGGTGATTTTATTACGAGTTTACACTGTTGGCAACGTGCATCTGCACTTTTGGTCTGTTAAAACATACCCCGCGAACACTGTCTAAATTTAATGTTGCTGTATTTGTGTGGAAAACCACTTCATTTGGATGCAATGCCGTATCTCGATTTATAAAGCTCGTGTAGTTTTTAACATGGATATCGTTAGTGATACTTGTGTGCGCCGGTAGAACCAAGACCACCTTTTATGCAGGACGATAGTAACATAGCCGTTGCGATCTAGTTTTTAACATCTGTTGGCTTGTAAGACGATTACATCTCTCTTCCTAAGACACACTCGTACCACTCGCAAGAAAAAAAACAAATGAGACATATCCATTCATCGTGGATTTTCGCACAGTATTGTTTGGTATTATCTGCATTCAGTTAGTGGCGAAGTATTATTCTGAGTAGGGGACGTGTGATAGATTCGCTGTGATCAACAAGCTTATAAAGTATGTGTACTGTGGTCAGTGTTCCAACAAGTGCAAAGAAAATGACTATGGCCTGTCGTGAGGAAGGTATAGATTTGATGCGGAAAATTCCAATACCCGTAGGGGGATTACAGATTTTTTTACATGCAAATTAATGTCCGGTAGGACAGTGACAAAATATATGTGGCTGGTTTCTAGGAAGATTCTGCCTGGGGTGTGGGAGTGAGCATTGCGGGTGTAGCCTGTGGTTAGAACTATTGACATTTCTGGATAGGCTGGAGTACAATAATGCAGCACACCTAACTCTGTCGCCCTCCTTGCGGGTGAATAGCGAATTAATACCCCATATGTGTTGAGCAGCCTTCGTGATCACTTGTTTTTCTGTGGAAATTTGTGAAGATTCTATGTGGACATGTGCTTGTGCTGGACTATTGCTCCCCCGTATATAAATTGCCCAGTTGACTGCTTCTGCACATTTCCCGTCTTTATTTGGTTGAGAGAACATGGTTGTAGTTTGTGCTGTATGCATCTAGATGGTGAAAGACGAGTGGAAGAGATGTTTGCTGGTTCTCTTGACATGAGAAACGCCTTAATTTTTTTTTGTAAAATAGAAGGATGATTTGGAATCTGTCATACCATTGACATCGATATTCATTAGAAAATACGATTGGAGCTACCAGTTTCCGTTATTTTTTCTAGTTTTCATGTAAAGATTTTCGCAGACGAGATAAGTTTCTAGTTACTTAGTGGTTTATAGCATGTGCACCTCGCTGCTCCTCGCTAAAGTTTCAGATTTCTAGAGATATAGTTTCCAGTCATTATCTTCGGAATCATACTGTGCAAGAGAACGGTAGTCTACTGCTATGTGCTTGATATCGTGAACTATCGCGTAAATGGTATGATGTTCTGGCACACCATGTGAAAATGCATATGTTCTTGTAATCCCAGAGTATGGAGATGGCTGCCGAAAGCATGGCAGAAAGCAAGCAGGCAGATTATGGCTGGAAACAGTAACGCCTTTGTGCTGGGGGAAACCAGCCCAGCCTTTGTACACCAGTTCTGTGAGTGACTGCAGTCCGCAGAGGGAACTCTGATAGCATATCAGGCCAGCATGTGCAGGGGAGTTGACTGTTGGCCATGGTGGATAACTGACCAACCTCATAGGAAATATTTAGTACTGCACCTTCTATATACGGTGTAGATGCTTATGTCTTTTGGGGTATCTGACTGCCTTCGTGGTATATATACGAGTGTCTCGTGGTTGACAGGTATATGTGGGGTGCAGAGGTGCTGATTTTGTATGGTGCAGGATAAAAAAATGGTTCAAATGGCTCTGAGCACTATGGGACTTAACTTCTGTGGTCATCAGTCCACTAGAACTTAGAACTACTTAAACCTAACTAACCTAAGGACATCACACACATCCATGCCCAAGGCAGGATTCGAACCTGCGACCGCAGTGGTCGCACGGCTCCAGACTGTAAAGCCTAGAACCGCAAGGAAACCCTGGCCGGCGGTGCAGGATACAAATTGTGTTTACTATATCGATATGGTATGTGGTGGTATAACTCGGCTGGAGATAGGTTTCACACTAAAAAATTCAGGCTTTCCTCGACAGTAGCAGAGTACTTCGGGAAGTGTTTTAGGGAGTAGTTTGCGTATTTCATGATCTGTAGACCTCTTTTGCAGCGTTCAACTGTCAGTGTAATATGGTTGCTGTATTTTTTTTTGGTCTGTGCAAAATAGATTTGCCACTGAAAGTGTCGTAATTGGTCCATCTACAGAAAATGCTCCCATACCAACAGCAGCAGCAGCAGTTTGGCGGGTAAATTCAGTAAGAACCAATCAGAATACTTCTTTCACAAGAAGTTCCATCACTTCAGAGAGCCACAAGAGACCCGTTGTGTAGGGAACATGTGCCTCTGCAGACTGATTCGAGCAAGATGGGGGCAAGGTATCTACGGAAAGTTCTGTGACATATAAGAGTGACGTGATGTCTCCTTTGTTTGAGTGTTCAGAGACAAGTCCTATCAAACTTTGTCAGGCAGGATGATGTCCCCCACCGCCATTGTGGCTATAGAACATCTCTAGATCAGCAGCTGTAGCACACTGAAAATTCACCGAAAATTACGGCTGTTTTTTTCTCTGTAGAACAGTGTTTCGAATTCTGTTTTTGTATTTGTTCTGATTAGAAACCAGTGTGTGATTCGAGGAGTAAAGAAAATAACGTCCCTGACTCCAGCAGTAGCAAATGTAAACTAAGCCCACTCACCGTTTCAGGAAAGCGATGAACACCACTGCATCTGTAGGACTCAGAAATTTTTCTCTCTCTCTGGCAGGAAGCGTCCTGTTTAGAGTTACAGAGGTATTTATTTCCACTTCCAAATATCGCCGTTCTGGCGTGTGAAATCAGATACTGCAGCTGATATCGGTTTCGGGATATGTTTCCCAAAAAAACGCGCGAAGTGTCTCAGGGCTGGTTTCGCAAGTGCGACGCGACCTTTTTAGAGTCTGTGCTGAAGTGTTTCGGTGGTGGTATTCCTCAGAATAAAAAATGTAACTGTTTAAACATTTTCGCGTCGTGTGCAAAGCTCTCTCTCTCTGTCTCTCTCTCTGTCTCTCTCTCTGTCTCTCTCTCTCTCTCTCTCTCTCCCTCTCTCTCTCTTTGTTCAGTGGTACATTTAATTCCTGTGACATCTTCAAGTTATGTATGTGACAATATTCCGCAGCTCGTGTTCATTAACAAAGGGTATCCGTGCGCTGGGGATGGGAAGGAGGAAGGACACGCGCATTTCCAACACGCCAGGAAGCACGCGACCACTCCTGTGGCTACCGCGTGGCGTGCCTTGAGTCCTGCATGTATCCTCTGGGCGTAGCGAGCATGCGCACTGGAGTGAACGTCTTGCTTCTTGTGCTTTGGAAGACTCACTGGACATTTATTGTATGACTTACAGCTACAGCACACACATTTATCAGCATGAGTTGCAAAGTGTAACTCTGCCCCATCCTGCTGCATCGTCTTTATTTGATGAAGCATATTCATCTTCATCAAATATCATTGCTGTTGACACAGTCCTCAGCTGTATGGTCACAGTTAATATACCTGTTAAACTTCTTCTACACTACAGATATCTCATCCACTGAAAACAGTGAACAATTTGGTCGATCCTACCAGTACAGCACCTAGACCCAGACTGAGTCCTTTTCCCACCATTTTTCCCCAGACTGACATCTTGGATTACGTCATGGGAGGGGAGAGGGGGAGGGCCAACAGTGGTACATTTAATTCCTGTGACATCTTCAAGTTATGTATGTGACAATATTCCGCAGCTGGTGTTCAGTAACAAAGGGTATCCGTGCGCTGGGGATGGGAAGGAGGAAGGACACGCGTATTTCCAACACGCCAGGAAGCACGCGACCACTCCTGTGGCTACCGCGTGGCGTGCCTTGAATCCTGCATGTATCCTCTGTCTCTCTCTCTCTGTCTCTCTCTCTCTCTCTCTCTCTCTCTCTCTCCCTCTCTCTCTCTTTGTTCAGTGGTACATTTAATTCCTGTGACATCTTCAAGTTATGTATGTGACAATATTCTGAACTCTGGACAACAACCTATGACAACTCAATTTTTTAAAAATAAACAATGCATACAAAATAATGACACATCACCAGTTTCCAGATTGGGCAGTGGTGGGGAGGAGTGAGGACTGGGGGAGGGAGAGGGGTTTGGATAGTGGTGGTAGCCAAATTGAACTATATTCCCGCCAAAATTTGAACTTCCCACCATGATGTCACTGTGACATTGCCACATCTATGGCCGCCATCTTGGATCCACTGTCTTGAATAAAACTGGCAACAGTGCAGCGTAGGGTGGTATGAACTTTGGCCCACTACTGCCTGCAACCGACCTGTCTGCATGCTCGATACACTGGACCTACACCTGGAGTTGTGGTCTGGTGTGCGATTTCGTATGACAGCAAGAGTACTTTTGTAGCTAACACACGCATTCTGACTGCCAATTTGTACGTCTGTCTGGTGATTTGACCTATTGTGCCGCCATTTATGAACAGCATTACACGGGGTGTTTACCAACAGGATAATGCTCGCCTACATACCGCTGTTGTAACCCAAGACGCTGTACAGAGTGTCGACATGTTGCCTTGGCCTGCCTGATCACCAGATCTGTCTGGTCGAGCACGTGTGGAACATCGTCGGACGACAGCTCCAGCGTCATCCGCAAAGAGTATTAACTGTCCCTAAATTGACCGACCAAGTGCACGAAGCACCGAACTCCATCCTACAAACTGCCATCCGGCAATTTTGGATGCTTGCATTCAACATTCTGGCGATTACACTGGTTGTTAATGTACGAGAATTTCACATTTACAATGGATTATGCCGCGCTTACATTAACCTGTGGTCTTGCAATGTCAATCATATACGTGTGTTACCTAGACAAATTTATCCCGGAAATTAAATTACTCTACATTAATTATTTTTTCGTGTTACGATTTTTTCCGTCCGTGTATGTGGTCCGAGATGCCGCCCTACAATGTGGGTTTTTGCTCTTGAGCAAAAATGTTCGATGACGACTAAGTTAGACGCTACGTGTCACAAGAAGGAGGCTCAGTTTGAGGCGTTCCCCACACTGGCGCGATTTCTTCGCGGCGGTGGCTTGCCGCGGAGGCACCAGAGGACGATGGCGTGAATTTGTTAGGTGCCCCACACTGTAGCCAAGTTTGCCGCCGCGGCACCAGTGTTTTAAGGCGAAATCTTTCCTGCAGTCAGTCGTAATCAACGTCTTCTGACAACGACTCGACTCTTCTATTACGCTGGTCAACAGAATTTTTGTCACAGGGAATGTGAATTCTTTTTGTTTTTTTAGTGAAAATGTGTGTCCTGTATTCTAAAATGAAATCACTTTCTGTTTATCGAACCAGTTTTGTTGTGACACATTAAAAAACTTTTAATCACTGTTCTTTCGTCATCCTAATGGAGTTTAATTTAAATACTCTTGCAGAAATTATCTGTTGGAAAAAATCGCAGTATGCACTGAGAACTCTCATATATGACCCATAGTTGTTAAAACCATTTCCAGACTTTGACTGATGTTTAGTGACAGTCCCGATTAGTCATGCTGAGATACCTTGAACCTGCGTAAACAGAACTTCTTTTTCTTTATATCTGTGAAGAGTTAACTTTTAGACGAAACCCTAATCCTATCGTTAATAAGTGTTACCAACTTCATTTTGGGTTTAAGGTTAACGACCAGGAGCAGAAATGTACTCCCAGTGTATCCAGTTTCACATTTGTTATCACACTGTCAGGCTGGTTACGTCAAGTCTTTCGATTTTTAACGTTTCCGTGATTCGGAAAGAACCAATGGATCATAAAACTGAGTGTTATTTTTGTTTCATAAATATAAATGGAATCATGTCAAAAGCAAAACAAAAACTGTGCAATATCCCATTTCCCCATTCTCGGCGAGACATGTTCGACACAGTGAATAATTACCGTGTGACTGCTAAGACCGAGCGAGGTGGCGCAGTGGTTAGACACTGGACTCGCATTCGGAAGGACGACGGTTCAATCCCGCGTCCGGCCATCCTGATTTGGGTTTTCCGTGATTTCCCTAAATCAATCCAGGCAAATGCCGGGATGGTTCCTCTGAAAGGGCACGGCCGACTTCCTTCCCCATCCTTCCCTAATCCGATGAGACCGATGACCACGCTGTCTGGTCTCCTTCCCCAAACCAACCAACCAACCAACTGCTAAGAATGTGACAGTGAGTGAAGATGAATACAGAGACAGACAAGCCATATTGCCTGCAGCTACACCTACATGACTACTCTGTTATTCACAATTAACTGCCTGGCAGAGGGCTCAGCGAACCATCTTCATACTATTTCTCTGTCGTTCCACTCTCAAACAGAGCGCGGAAAAAAAACAAATATTTAAAAATTTTCGTAAGGCTCTGATTTCTCTTATTTTAGTCTGATTATTTTAGTATGTAGGTGGGCGTCAACAAAATATTTCCGCATTCGAAGTAGAAAGGTGGTCATTGAAACGTCCTTGAAAGACATCGCCCCAACGAAAAAGTCTTTGTTTAAATGATTCTCGTCCTAACCCGCTTATTATATCCTTGTCGCTCTGTCCCCTGTTTCGTGATGATACAAAACGCACTGACCTCCTTCGAACTTTTCAAAGCCCTCCGTCAATCGTAACTGATGCGGATCGATTACCGCACAGCAGTACTCCAGAAGGGGACGGACAAACGTAGTTGAGGCAATTTCTTTTTTACACCTGTTTCATCTCCAGTCCTTCCAGTAAAACGCTTTCCCTACAATATTATCTTTGTGATCCTTGCAATTTCAGTTATTTTTAATTGTAATCCCTAAGTATTTAGTTGGATTGACAGCCTTCAGATTTGTGTGATTTATCGTGTAACCGAAATTTAACGGATTCCTTTTAGTACTCGTGTGGATGACCTCACATTTTTCATTAGTAGGCGTCAATTGGCACTTTTCACGCCATACAAGTACCTCTTCTAAACCATTTTGCAACTGGTTTTGATCTTCTTATGACTTTACAAGACGGTAAATGACAGCATCACCTGCAAACAATCTAAGAGGCCATCTTAGATTGCGTCCAATTCTGTTTATGTAGATTAGGAACAGCGGACGGCCTAGAACACTTCCTTGGGGAACGCTAGATATCACTTCTGTTTTATTCGATGACTTTCCGTCAGTTACTACGAACTGTGATCTTTCTGACAAGAAACCGTGAATCCAGTCGCACAACTAAGACAGCACTCCATAGGCACCCAATTTTGTTAGAAGTCGCTTGTGAGGAATAGTGTCAAATGCCTTCCGGAAACGAGAAATATGCTATCAATTTAAAATCCACTGTCGATATCACTCATTATTTCGTGTGAATAAAGACCTTGTTGCGTTTCACAAGAACGGTGTTTTCTGAATCGTGCTGACTGCCAATAGATCGTTTTGTTTGAGGTAATTCATATCGTTGGAGGACAGTACAGGTATATGTTCCAAAAGCCTACTGCAATTCGACGTCGCTGAAATGGGCCTCTACTTCAGCGGATTACTCCTATTTCGTTTCTTGAGTCTATGTGTGACTTACGTAACTTTCCAGTCCTTAGGTACGGATCCGCAAATGAAGTATGGGAAGCCATTGAGAGGATTTCCAGTTCATGATTTCCAATAGCAACGATGTAATAACCGTGGCGTCTCCAAACGAACACCAGACGACATCATTCAGATAATGACTGAATTGTATAAGAAAATTACGAGTGACTACAGCCAAGATCCAGTTTTCCATCGCAGTCAGGTGACGTAGGTGACGGGAGTTAATTATTTTCGCTCCACAAAGATGAGAACGCAACCGTCCCTTCTCCCTGTGCGAACTGTAATTTGCATTTTACGCGGATCGTGAATCCCCTTCCCCACCATTTCCCCACAGCTCCTCACCATCTGATAGCGTACAGTATGCTAAATCATAAATAAGGACCCAGATAAGAGTTTATAAACTGATTTGAGAAGAGTTATTATCGGAAATGCTTCTAGATGGAACTGTATATTCTTTTAGAGATCAAGAAAAGCTATCCTTCTGTAAACTGAGGTGGCAGCTACAAGTATCCCAATAATTCACTGTACATTTTGGTTAACTCAGTGCCTATGACGTGTCAAAATCAAGTGCAAATCTCTATGGGGAGGGCATATAAAGCAACCGATTTTTATATGGTAGGATAGGTGGCGTAAATTTTTTCGCTGGTTGGCTACAAGGTCGGCGTCTTCATTCGGAGTGACTGTGGTAGAATAATGGATAAAAGGGGCCGTCCTACCGTCGAATCAGTTGCCGACTCAGTGTAAAAATCCGTATATTATTGCATCCTGTAGTTTTTTATGTTGCTTGATGATCGTATTTGTGCCGTCATTCGTTTTTAAAAATGTGGAATAATTTTTATTTGCCCCTCTTAGCTTCCCTGATTACATGGTATACTGACATATTTTCCTGCTTACTTTCAATAGGAGAAGGGGCTAGAGACTGTCGCACTAAGATCGCGAGTTTTGCTTCAGTGCGTTTTATCCTAGATCTATTATCGCATGTAGTGGCTAGTGGCTGTATGGTCGGCGGAGGCATAAAAAGTTAGACTCTAAGGTATGTTTCTCTAACACTTTTCATATGGGCGAGTTGAATTGTGTATTTTGTATCTGCAGCTCTGCAAACTGTAGCCCCCCCCCCCCCCCAATTATGCATGTTAGATATCTGAATTGGGAGCGAAGATATCGTTTCCTTGTACCTTTGACCTCCTGCTACAGTTCTTCTTCCTCCAAAACTGACACGTTGAACTGCCACACGTCTCTTCCCGTCAATATTTTTTGTTTAGCATGCTGCGCGGTTATGTGAAATTCGCAGCGATCCGAGAAGTTAAGGGACCAAGTTTCACAGTCAGTTACCAGTTATTCGTGAAGCCTTTCCTTGCATACACCCTGTCTAGCCAGATTGAAGAATTAGTGGATACATTTGTGTATCATCTAGCGTGCGGACGAAAGTAGCATCAAGTATCCATTAAATCTGCTTCATTGGTTAGCAAAAATAGCTCCTCGTAAAATCTGAAATTTGAAACCTGATCGTCTTGACTTAATACTCAATTAAAATTAGCACCTAAAATTATGTTCAAACGAGCATCCGGCATTAACTTGACAATTTCATCACGGATCAGGTTGCTCGTCTCACGTTTCCCGCTGGATCCAGTGCAAGCACATACATTTACCAGAAGCAGATCATATACAGGGTGTTACAAAAAGGTACGGCCAAACTTTCAGGAAACATTCCTCACACACAAAGAAAGAAAATATGTTATGTGGACATGTGTCCGGAAACGCTTACTTTCCATGTTGGAGCTCATTTTATTACTTCTCTTCAAATCACATTAATCATGGAATGGAAACACACAGCAACAGAACGTACCAGCGTGACTTCAAACACTTTGTTACAGGAAATGTTCAAAATGTCCTCCATTAGCGAGTATACATGCATCCACCCTCCGTCGCATGGGATCCCTGATGCGCTGATGCAGCCCTGGAGAATGGCGTATTGTATCACAGCCGTCCACAATACAAGTACGAAGAGTCTCTACATTTGGTACCGGGGTTGCGTAGACAAGAGCTTTCAAATGCCCCCATAAATGAAAGTCAAGAGGGTTGAGGTCAGGAGAGCGTGGAGGCCATGGAATTGGTCCGCCTCTACCAGTCCATCGGTCACCGAATCTGTTGTTGAGAAGCGTACGAACACTTGGACTGAAATGTGCAGGAGCTCCATCGTGCATGAACCACATGTTGTGTCGTACTTGTTAAGGCACATGTTCTAGTAGCACAG
Organism: Schistocerca americana; assembly: GCF_021461395.2. Classification (NCBI taxonomy): domain Eukaryota; kingdom Metazoa; phylum Arthropoda; class Insecta; order Orthoptera; family Acrididae; genus Schistocerca; species Schistocerca americana. The sequence continues at coordinate 715,268,971 of NC_060130.1, forward strand.
GTAGAGTATCCCGTATGAAATCATGATAACGTGCTCCATTGAGCGTAGGTGGAAGAAACTAAAATGAGCTCTAACATGGAAATTAAGCGTTTCCGGACACATGTCCACATAACATATTTTCTTTATTTGTGTGTGAGGAATGTTTCCTGAAAGTTTGGCCGTACCTTTTTGTAATACCCTGTATATTTGCAGTTGGTGCTCTTCCAGATTCAAGTATAGTTTGTGCCATACATAGGTTTTCCTTATTTTAACAATATTGCCGTTCCGCTCTTGTTTCCATTGTTCAACATTGTCTCATACTCGAACGTGTCCGCTTTTTTCGTCGTAATAACATTTTGTATCAACGCTATGTCAATGTCGGCGGCATGAAAATAGTGTCTTAAACATTGTAACTTCACGTCTTGTTTCCATTAAATGTAGCAATTTTGTACATCGTCATCATTCAACAATATTACTAATCACGCTCAGTGTCTTCCGACCACGCAATCTCCATCCCGGTTTCTCGTTATTTTCAGTAACTGTTGTGCTGAAACAGTGAAGGCTGTCTCCATTTCTTTAGGTTCTTATCATCTCAGTGCTGTCGTATCAGTGGCTGCCATCTGGATTTCTTCATGGTTCGTGTGACTGTCCGCATTCTTGTTGGGGCTGACCTAACTGGTTGGCAGCCCAGTCATAGCCGGGATTCTCGGCACCTCGTCAGCCGGCAGCTGCTCCACTTGCACCTGTCATCAGTCAGTGCGGACGTAACCAGGAGAGTCACGCCTCTTTTACACGATCGACTTTCTTGTCTCTATTGACAGAGTGAGTCTTCTACAGAAGCCCTGGTGTTTTATTTCTGTAGTTAGTACCGCCTGTTTCGAGTGGCCGATTTCATTTACACGATGGAAACAAAATTGTGTGTGTTGCGGGAACTGTCTGCTGTGCAGTTTGGCGTCTGAGCAGTGAAAGTGAGGTTATGAGAGACAATAATTTTTACGAAAAAATCGAAATATAGTAACAAAATTTAGAAACAAGCAATGATAATAGAGTTTATTAATGACCTAAGCAGAATTCATAGCGGAAGTTCTTGTCAAAGGTAGTGTAGTAAGTTCCTCCTGAGAACTGAAAGAATAGGAAAAGTGTCATGCAAACATCAGAATATATACTTTTATTTGCTCGAAAAAATATATACTTACAAACACATCAGATAATATATAGAACCCAGGAAATAGCGTCTTTTTGATTTATTCTTTGCTTCTTGTTTTTTTGCTAAGTGCCAAATAACATCGAAAATTATTTTTCTCGTCAAACAGTTCTGACTTTTTCATTGTTAAAATAATTTTCGTTAAAACACTTTGATCTATTTACGTTTTTATTTATATACAGTGTAGGCTTTTTCTCTGCAAAACGTACATACCTTTTTGATTTCAGATATTTCGTCTCTCTTGTAGGAGAACACGAGTAGTAAACAATACCAGGACCTTGTGTAGCCCTTCAATGTGTTACGAAAACAAAGCGAACAACACAGAAACTACTTTGCAGAAGCTTCGATGTGGCATAAAGTTAAAACAAACAGGAATTTTGTCGGACGGCATAATCATGTTGCACAATGATTCCCAGACTCACACTGCCAATCAGACTCCAGCAATTTTGTTGTGAAACATTGCAACACCCTCTACACATCCGGGGTCATTCACTGTGTGATTTTCACATATTTGGCGACTGAAGAAAGCCACGCATGGACGTTGGTTTCAGTTGGATGAGGAAGTGAAAGAGTTAGTGCTGTAGTGGATCCGTCGGTGGCCAATTGCATGCTATCTACATCTATCTACATCTACATCTATACTCCGCGAGCCACCTTACGGTGTGTGGCGGAGGGTACTTATTGTACCACTATCTGATCCCCCCTTCCCTGTTCCATTCACGAATTGTGCGTGGGAAGAACGACTGCTTGTAAGTCTCCGTATTTGCTCTAATTTCTCGGATCTTTTCGTTGTGATCATTACGCGAGATATATGTGGGCGGTAGTAATATGTTGCCCATCTCTTCCCGGAATGTGCTCTCTCGTAATTTCGATAATAAACCTCTCCGTATTGCGTAACGCCTTTCTTGAAGTGTCCGCCACTGGAGCTTGTTCAGCATCTCCGTAACGCTCTCGCGCTGACTAAATGTCCCCATGACGAATCGCGCTGCTTTTCGCTGGATCATGTCTATCTCTTCTATTAATCGAACCTGGTAAGGGTCCCATACTGATGAGCAATACTCAAGAATCGGACGAACAAGCGTTTTGTAAGCTACTTCTTTCGTCGATGAGTCACATTTTCTTAGAATTCTTCCTATGAATCTCAACCTGGCGCCTGCTTTTCCCACTATTTGTTTTATGTGATCATTCCACTTCAGATCGCTCCGGATAGTAACTCCTAAGTATTTTACGGTCGTTACCGCTTCCAATGATTTACCACCTATGGCATAATCGTACTGGAATGGATTTCTGCCCCTATGTATGCGCATTATATTACATTTATCTACGTTTAGGGAAAGCTGCCAGCTGTCGCACCATGCATTAATCCTCTGCAGGTCCTCCTGGAGTACGTACGAGTCTTCTGATGTTGCTACTTTCTTGTAGACAACCGTGTCATCTGCAAATAGCCTCACGGAGCTACCGATGTTGTCAACTAAGTCATTTATGTATATTGTAAACAATAAAGGTCCTATCACGCTTCCCTGCGGTACTCCCGAAATTACCTCTACATCTGCAGATTTTGAACCGTTAAGAATGACATGTTGTGTTCTTTCTTCTAGGAAATCCTGAATCCAATCACAAACCTGGTCCGATATTCCGTAAGCTCGTATTTTTTTCACTAAACGTAAGTGCGGAACCGTATCAAATGCCTTCCTGAAGTCCAGGAATACGGCATCAATCTGCTCGCCAGTGTCTACGGCACTGTGAATTTCTTGGGCAAATAGGGCGAGCTGAGTTTCACATGATCTCTGTTTGCGGAATCCATGTTGGTTATGATGAAGGAGATTTGTATTATCTAAGAACGTCATAATACGAGAACACAAAACATGTTCCATTATTCTACAACAGATTGACGTAAGCGAAATAGGCCTATAATTATTCGCATCTGATTTATGACCCTTCTTGAAAATGGGAACGACCTGCGCTTTCTTCCAGTCGCTAGGTACTTTACGTTCTTCCAGCGATCTACGATAAATTGCTGATAGAAAGGGGGCAAGTTCTTTAGCATAATCACTGTAGAATCTTAAGGGTATCTCGTCTGGTCCGGATGCTTTTCCGCTACTAAGTGATAGCAGTTGTTTTTCAATTCCGATATCGTTTATTTCAATATTTTCCATTTTGGCGTCCGTGCGACGGCTGAAGTCAGGGACCGTGTTACGATTTTCCGCAGTGAAACAGTTTCGGAACACTGAATTCAGTATTTCTGCCTTTCTTCGGTCGTCCTCTGTTTCGGTGCCATCGTGGTCAACGAGTGACTGAATAGGGGATTTAGATCCGCTTACCGATTTTACATATGACCAAAACTTTTTAGGGTTCTTGTTTAGATTGTTTGCCAATGTTTTATGTTCGAATTCGTTGAATGCTTCTCTCATTGCTCTCTTTACGCTCTTTTTCGCTTCGTTCAGCTTTTCCTTATCAGCTATGATTCGACTACTCTTAAACCTATGATGAAGCTTTCTTTGTTTCCGTAGTACCTTTCGTAGAGATTGTTATACCACGGTGGATCTTTCCCCTCGCTTTGGACCTTAGTCGGTACGAACTTATCTAAGGCGTACTGGACGATGTTTCTGAATTTTTTCCATATGACACAGGAATTAACTGTCTCGTCTCCCACTGGGATAAATGCCTTAACACATGTGGTGATTACTAGTGAATGGAACCATTCCATGGTCCCGTTGGGTCGGGTGTTTGATTTTCATATGATTGCCTCTTGTATTTGCTGATCCTTTATGACAACGCAGTGTTGCAACTGCACAAATCTGAAGGTTGCTTTGAACACCACAGTGCTTTGCGAGGCGTGGTTCTGTTGGCGGTGGTACGCTCTTGCCTCTGACATTTGAACTGATATACCCAACCAGTTATACAGAGACCTAAAGTTTAATGTTGGCTTCAAACCATGGTGCTGTTCGCCATTTTTCACATTAGAAATATTCTCAGAGGGAAAGTTCTTTCTACAGCTACCGCATGAAAGTTTGTGGTCAGGAAGAGAAGGAAATGTCAGAAAATTGTGTAGGTGTTAAATGGCAATGTGGAATGAATAGTAGCCGGCCGGTGTGGCCGAGCGGTTCTAGGCGCTTCAGTCTGGAACCGCACGACCGCTACGGTCGCAGGTTCGAATCCCGCCTCGGGCACGGATGTGTGTGATGTCCTTAGGTTAGTTAGGTTTAAGTAGTTCTAAGTTCTAGGGGACTGATGACCTCAGAAGTTAAGTCCCATAGTGCTCAGAGCCATTTGAACCATTTGAATGAATAGTACCTTTTGTATTGACACAAAGCAAACTGGAGTTGCCAGTATGTGCACGGTATAATAACTACCTAGACAACATGTAAACGTTATTGTGTTGCTGTATGGTGTTCACAAGTAATTGTCATGTATCCGTGTAGTGTATGGTGAAGGGAGGGATATTGTGCAGATGGAGAGTTTTCAAGAAATTTGTGGGAAATAAAGGATTTATAAGCACTTGATAAATGATAGACAAAGCAGAAATGCAGAGCTGTGTCTTTATTTCACAAACAACTCGTTGGTTGGTTGATTTGGAAGAGGGGACGAAACAGCGAAGTCATTGGTCTCATCACAAATAACTTCACTTGTGTGTTGCTACAGAGGTGCCACTATCTGTCAAGACAGTTGTTAACTTGCGAGGACAACGAACTAAAAAAAAAACATCTGTAAAGGACCAGATCACAAAAAATGTGAAAAGAGAAGAACTGCATACCTCATAATTCACTACCACGATGTGTAGAGGGAATATTTGAACAATGGAATTCATTAGCTCATAATTTGAGAAGTGTCAGCTCTAAAGGCATATTTCATGTTGTTCAAGGCAGAAGGATGTAGAAATATCATCTTTACTCATATCTTTATAACATATATATTAACATTTGATTGAAGAAGTCAGGCGTTTTATGTTGATGTTACTACGGCAAATACAAAAATAAATAGTAAATAAACTAGCAAAAACTTCTGTAAAGAGTCAGAAATATCTAACTTTTATCTGATTACAAGTATAGAATGGAACTATAAAAACTTTTGACTATGGATTTATGCATAATTTGAAGAAATATGTAAAATTCGATTTATAGGAAAATTACGTACATTATGTCACGCCAAATTTAACAGCTTGTGTTGTGTTTGGCACAGGCTCTGAAGATGGTCAAAAATTCAGTCACTACTGTTTGACTTTAATTATTGTGATTCCAGATGATGAATGAGTCTTGGAGAAAGTGTGGAGCATCTGCAATTCATTTGTAGTGTTTCTGTGATTTTTGTTAGCTTTTTTTCAATTCAGTACTTGCTTGAGAGCCCATACCTCACCTCGAATGTTTAACGGGTTTCATGTTTGTGTTTTAGTGATGCTCCAGCTGCAGATAACACTGCTGCTCCGCAATTTAATTATGTAAATGATTGGAGAGATAAGCTCATAGATAGCACCAAGTTCCGTGTGAAATCAGGACACCAGAATCCTAAGTAAGTTTACTATCTTATTGCTTTCATTCCGCTAATGCATTTTGTTAACCTAACTTTTGAGTATAGTCCCCAAGAATTGCTAGTAGATATTTAATGAAGCAGGGGAATGATAACGTTTATTGCTCATGCTGCTACATTTTTCGGAGCTGTGCACTGACTGTATATTATTCAGTTATAATTACCCTCCTGAGATACAGATCAGTTAATTCCTCAAACCATCTTCTGTTGAATGCCTACACTGGTCAACAGTATCTTATTTAAATCCATCATTCTTAGTTTTATTGGCAGAATTTCATGTATTCTTCTCCTTTAGTACGTTAGCTATTTCTTCACTTACCAAAAGTTTGAAATCATTCATTTAGTGCAAGTTTAGTTTAGGAGCAGAATGCATAAAAGACAGATACTAGGATTTAGGAAGTTTGCATGCCTTGTAAATCTGGCAATATTTTTATTCTTTACACTAATTGTAGAGTTGTATATGAAATATTTTGTAACTAATTTTAAACTAATGAGTATCCTATCAGGCCATGCTGAAGTACTGAGCAGCATTTCAGTGGAAAACAAGTTCCATTGCTTGACCTTCAACAGTTATGAAGCCGTGAACATTAAGCAAATGAGAAGAAAAATGGCTCAAGCACATGCCATAGAGAAAGCAAAAATTAAAAATTGAAGAGTAACTAAAAGTAAAAGTGAACTGAAATTTTATCACAATGTTTAAGATAGCTAAAGTTACAGAAAATCTGGCTTAATGTCGAAAATTAGTTTTAAATTTTTTGGAATATCAACTTATTTTTATTAACATGAAAGGATAACATCTAAAACTACTAAGTCAAAAGGTTCATGAGATAAGCTTCTCTTCAAAAACAAATGGTATTGTAAAAGGCAAGCAGCGTTTGAATAACATCAACAAATATCAGTACATTAGTTTCAAGGTACTATTTGCTAAGTAGTTTTACAGTAGGATACAGGGTGTTTCAAAATGAATATACGGGTTTTAAGGCTTTGTAGCATTTATTACATTTAAATTACAATTATAAATAATACGTCAAATGAAAGAGCAACTATGACAGTTTTTCTTAAAAGTGTTCAATGTGAGCGCCATCATCACACATCGAGTCGATAGGCGAGTTTTTCCAAAACCTTGCTCACTATATGTATAGCAAATTATCGCAACTGTGCTGTTTCTGTAGACGGATAGATCACCTGGTAGCGGAGACGTATACACATCATCCTGTATGAACCCCCAAAGGCAAAAATCGCATGGGGTCAGATCGTGTGTGAACATGAAGATCGTATAAAACTAGCTCTGTCATCCGACCCCTTGCGGCCAATCCAGCGGTAGGGTACAATGTCGTTTGACCAGTCGCGTACTGAGTTATGGCAATGAGATGGCGCACGTTTTTGCTGCCGAGAAACAGCAGTTACAGTTGCTTCGCCGAAAAAGTTGAGAGGAGTATCGTTGTAACTGTACCGTCTCGTCGGAATTTGCTTACCCCCGGATACAAACATTACGTGTATTCATATTTCCATTTAGGTGAAATGTCGATTCACCAATGAAGACGAAACGATCCAGAAAATCTTCATCTCACGCAGCAAAATTTCGTTTGCGAAGCTGGAACGTAAACTGTAGTATATATGCTTTAGAGCTTGTAACAACTGCGAACGACAAGGACGAACGCACTTCTTGGGACTACGTGCGATAGACTCTCACTCGTTCAAGAGGTTTTTCATTCATTCTTGGTCGTTCCATACTCTTCCCTTTGTGCATGGGTATATAAACAAATCTGTTTGAGTTGCTCTTTCATTTGATGTGTTATTTATAATTATTAGTTGAATCTAATAAATGCTACCAAGCCTTGAAACCCGTATATTCGCTTTGAAACACCCTGTATACCATTCCTACAAATAAATGATAAACCACTAAACGCCCGTGGTTTGTCTGAACATCATATTACTTTACAAGGCATGGCTCCGTGACTCTTGGCAGTTATATGCTTGTATCTTCACCAATTGTGAATCACTTCACTTAACGTTAATGGGAAAATGGCAATGGTGAAAGTCATGTTAAACATTGAGGAAAAATCCTGAAAGAATGAATTTCTATTCACTAAAGATGTGTATAACTAGGAAACCACTCTGAAGACTCTAAAATAGAGAAATGGACAAATATAAACATTTAAATATAATAGTCATGCACTACAAAATAACCTACTGGGGGGGGGGGGGCAATGCTGTGAATTCTTCTTTGGTTTTGTAACGAATTAGAGCTGTGTCTTGTTTCATTGAGTCAACTGAATTCTTCATTGGAACCAGGGTAGATGGCAATACCTCATCATGAGGAGGCTATTGTACACGAAGAGAAGTTCTGTTTCATAGTAGTAAACTTCTTGATTTAAGTTATATTATAAATAAGGACATTGTGAATAGTTTTCATAAAATCAAGGAGAATATACTTTGAAAACAGCCAGAAATCAAAACACAATCACATCAATTTATATAAGACAGAAAGCAAACAAAACGTATACCTTGGTTATGGATGTCAGTTATTAATTATATTCACCAATTCTGCTGAATATTTCTTCACACTAAAGCTCTCTAGGAAATGTGAGTATTTCTAGGTACTAATAACAACATTTGGCATTCACATTACTTATCTACTTGCATAGTTTCACAGGCAAAAATCTGTGTGACATTTATTTGTTTATTTATTTATTTTTTGGCACAGCAAGGGGTAGTTACACACATTAAATATCATTCCTCCTCTCATAGTGGTTTGAGATATTTAAATTTATTAATGTTTTCTCAGGTGATGCACTTTAAGCATTGGCAAATTCATCACATGGTTACTGTCATTATGATCTATTTCTTAAATTACAGTTTATTTATGCTGCCAAAATAAAACTCTGCAACGTTTCTGTGTATCTTAAAAGAAAGATGGATGGATCATCTGTCACAATTTGATGAAATAATAACTGACACTCTTTTATGTTCCAGTTGTCAGTTCTACTGTTAATAATGTACTTTTACTCATATTTTACAGTTGTGTAGCCATAAAATTACTATTTTTCATATTATCTTCTAATGTATTTAGTAATGTCATTCTGTAATACAATCCAGTAACTGCTTTATTTATTCTCCTGCCAAAATTCATGGCAATTTTTTTGTTTCTGCCTTTTCTACAACTAAAATTATTTCTTATTAGGTCCTTTAAATCATTTGTGTGAACCCACCCCTCTCCCCTAAACTACAAAACCAATTTAGAAAGAATTACACATGCCACACGCACGCACGCACACACACACATACACACACACACACACACACACACACACACACACACACGCAACACATCAAGTGATTTTGTGCATTATGTATGAATGCCAGTATAAGTAGTCCCATAAGGGTGGGCATTATTTACAGATTTTAAAAAGTTACTTTTATGTGGAGACACTGCTCAGATTGCAGTTCTTTCCTTGACATTCACCATGTAATTGTTTATAATGTACATGGTATTTCAGCAAATGTGCTCACTAATATGAAGTGCACTGGGACATACATGGGCTTATTGTGACGTAGATGATCTGATATTTGCTCAAAATAAAAATCTGTTATTAAGATTATGACTCTGTTCTGGTAGTCACTGAATAGTTAATTAACAGTTTTTTTGTAAAATAAATACATACAGTTACTAAAGTTTTACTAGAGAAATTTTGTGCGATGTCTTACACAGTGTAATGCCTAGTTCTATCAGGGATTATAGAACAGCTAATATACTGAATTTTCTATCACTAAAACTGACTACAGTTCTTTGATGATGTTCAAATTAGACTGTTGGGCAGTTAAGGGGCTCCGGAACGCCCTATACTTGCAGTGTTAAAATAACGCTTATAAATTACATCTTTCCTCACAAAGTATTTGATGTAGGAAGTTGAACTTTTTATTGATTATTTATTGGAATATGAGCTACAACTTAACACAGGGATTTTACAAAATTTTAGTTCAGTTATTAAAGATGTTTTTTTTTCAATTGTAATGAAAATTCACAACATTTTTTTGCAATTTTTTATTTATATATTCAAAAATATACAGTTTTTTGGAAAAAGGCTGTGTTAAATTATGCAGATGGTACTGTGTAACATTTACTGAAAGTTTGAAACAGATATGTTTGGAAGATCCTTAGAAAACATGTAATTAGTATGAGAAAATAAAAGTTTTGGGAATCGAGTGACAAAGATTGGATTAACTTTTTAGTGCATTCCAGGTCCATAGGATGGATTATCTTCATCCTCTGCAAACTCCTCCTCCAGCTTCCTCTTGTTCCTCCTCCTGCTTACTCTTGCTTGTATTTCTAGACTCTTTACAGCCCTGTCTGCAGCCCGAAGGCGTTCCTTGTCCAAAGCAAGCATCGCTCGTTGTTGTGTTCGTAGATTTTGCTACCATTTTCTTCAGTTGCAGTCACTGCAACACTGTTCCAAAAGGTGGTCATGTATGAACACTTATCACATTTCAGTTGTATTTCACTAGCAAGTCCTTCGTGCTTTATTATGGAGTTCCAGACCAACTTCACTACAATGAATACATCTTACACAGTTTCAAAAAATTCCTTTGAGAACCGACATATCAAATATTTCATTCACATCCGATTCGCCCATAAAACATTCATAGTTTTCACTCATTGAACCAAGCTCCTTCTGTGAAGTATTTTCTTTCCCACTTTGACTGCTATGGGCAGGTGTACTTCTACATCTACATCTACATCTACATTGATACTCCGCAAGCCACCCAACGGTGTGTGGCGGAGGGCACTTTACGTGCCACTGTCATTACCTCCCTTTCCTGTTCCAGTCGCGTATGGTTCGCGGGAAGAACGACTGTCTGAAAGCCTCCGTGCGCGCTCTAATCTCTCTAATTTTACATTCGTGATCTCCTCGGGAAGTATAAGTAGGGGGAAGCAATATATTCGATACCTCATCCAGAAACGCACCCTCTCGAAACCTGGCGAGCAAGCTACACCGCGATGCAGAGCGCCTCTCTTGCAGAGTCTGCCACTTGAGTTTATTAAACATCTCCGTAACGCTATCACGGTTACCAAATAACCCAGTGACGAAACGCGCCGCTCTTCTTTGGATCTTCTCTATCTCCTCCGTCAACCCGACCTGGTACGGATCCCACACTGATGAGCAATACTCAAGTATAGGTCGAACGAGTGTTTTGTAAGCCACCTCCTTTGTTGATGGACTACATTTTCTAAGCACTCTCCCAATGAATCTCAACCTGGTACCCGCCTTACCAACAATTAGTTTTATATGATCATTCCACTTCAAATCGTTCCGTACGCATACTCCCAGATATTTTACAGAAGTAACTGCTACCAGTGTTTGTTCCGCTATCATATAATCATACAATAAAGGATCCTTCTTTCTATGTATTCGCAATACATTACATTTGCCTATGTTAAGGGTCAGTTGCCACTCCCTGCACCAAGTGCCTATCCGCTGCAGATCTTCCTGTATTTCGCTACAATTTTCTAATGCAGCAACTTCTCTGTATACTACAGCATCATCCGCGAAAAGCCGCATGGAACTTCCGACACTATCTACTAAGTCATTTATATATATTGTGAAAAGCAATGGTCCCATAACACTCCCCTGTGGCACGCCAGAGGTTACTTTAACGTCTGTAGACGTCTCTCCATTGATAGGTTCACTCAGTTCACTCAGTTGGTTATCGTCTTTATTGTTTACAGTAATAACACATACCTTTGGCTTTCCAACATTTCTCCTTTTCTTAAAAGCCTTCAGAGGATTTCTAATAACTTTACTTTTACTCATTATTATACTCCAACAAAACAGAGACTCAAGAAACAGAATTAATTACGAATATTTTCGAGATAACGACAGAGTAAAAAAACATGAAACAATCGACAATCACACCAGCGATATATATTGAACCATCACAGGTTAGCCACAACACATACTTTATCTCACATCACTAAAATGTACCTGATGAACACGGACGTTAATAATAACACCATTTGACAGCAGTTTAACAGCGCCACAGTGGGTCACGCCCATGTAGAACACATTTCAAAAAAAATTTAAAAATAGTTGTAGTCTTCGGAATTGAATGAATTATACATCTATTAAAAGGTAATTGTCTGCAGATTCAGAAAACGCAAAAAAGTAAAAATTGAACTTTTCATGATTTTGAGCCTTTCCGGAGCCCCTTAAGGCAAACTGCTGATGTTTGTGTGCATTCTCACCAAACTGCGAATTAGGTATTTTGACATGTATCATTAGCAATAAAGATTTCCTTCTTTGATGAATACAGTTTTCAGGATTCTGGCAGATATAAAGCTTATCTGATATAAATTACAAGGTGCCATCACAATAAAATTTCTCTCATTTAATGATTACTGATGCAAACAGTATGGACTTGGGAATATTGTCATTGAGATAACATGTCCTTGTGATTATCAGGAACGTGAAGAGGATCAGTTGTCTGTGGATGTGCATTCTATGCCTGACTGAGTTCTTAAAAACAAGTGGTTCAAGGTGATGACTGAGTTCTGATATAGCTTTTGCACAGTTGAGTTCTAAAAGTTTTTGCACCAGAAGTCATCACTGTTCAGGAAATGTGATACTGAAGATTAATTTTCGATACTATACTTCATGAATTATATTTTGTGCTAAGTTATTTATGTCGTTATTGTTTTAAACCTTCTTCTTCTTGTTATAGCCAACAAAGAGGCAAGTTTCGAAGCATTTACTGCAGCTAACTGCTCTCCAACACTCTGCCATCACTGAAAGTCACTGAGTGCGGTGACATTGCACTTACGACAATGGACTCACATTTGATAGCAGCAGGGATCAAAATCCACATTGCTGTCCACATTGAGGTTTTCTGTAATTTCCCTAAATCATTCTTGGTGAATGTTAGGATGGTTCCTAAACTAGTCTGTAGCCAGTTTCTTTCCTTATCCTCCATTTCTGAGTTTATGCCACATCTCTCATGACATACTGGAATCTTCCTTCATTTTCGTATACATAGTGTGAAAATCTCCCTTGCATCTTACCAACTGCACAGTTGAGTGTGTGACGGCCTTCCTAGCTTTGTACATCTACCTTTCTTAATAGAACGAGAAAAAAATCTGCACTGCATGAATTGTGTTACCACCTCACACTTAAAGAAAGATATGTCAGTATTTCCATTAAATTTGATCTCTAGTGAAGGCAGTTGAGATATCGTCTCTTCATAACTGAATTCCAGTTGTATTTCAATTTTTAGGCTGCCCTCCCCAATGTATTCTTTGATATTTTCCATTTCTTACACAATATTGTTAATATGCTCCTTCCGCATTCCACTCATTTGGTTCTTGTTGAATAATACACTGAAGAGCCAAAGAAACAGGTAAACCTGCCTAATATCGTGTAGGGCCCCCGCGAGCATGCAGAAGTGCCGCAACACGACGTGGCATGGACTCGACTAATGTCTGAAGTAGTGCTGGAGGGAACTGACACCATGGATCGTGCAGGGCTGTCCAGAAATCTATAAGACTACGAGAGGGTGGAGAGCTCTTCTGAACAGCACGTTGCAAAGCATCCCAGTGAAAGTGCTTAAACTCAGAAGAGTGTTCCTGGAGCCACTCTGTAGCAATTCTGAGCGTGTCGGATGTCGCATTGTCCTGTTGGGATTGCCCAAGTCCGTCGGAATGCACAATGGACATGAATCTATGCAGGTGATCACATAGGATGCTTACGTACGTGACACCTGTCAGAGTCGTATCTAGACATATCAGTGTCCACATCACTCCAAGTGCACACACTCCACACTATTACAGAGCCTCAACCAATTTGAACAGTCCCCTGCTGACATGCAGGGTCCATGGATTCATGAGATTGTCTCCAAACCCGTACACGTCCATCCCATCGATACACTTTGAAATGAGACTCGTCCGACCAGGCAATATGTTTCCAGTCATCAACGTCCAATGTCGGTGTGGACGTGTGCAGCCGAGGCGTAAAGCTTTTTGTCGTGCAGTCATCAATGGTACACGAGTGGGCCTTCGTTGAATGCTTTGCACGCTAACACTTGTTGACGGCCCAGCATTGAAATCTGCAGCAGTTTGCGGAAGGGTTGCACAATTGTCACGTTGAACGATTCTTTTCAGCCGTCGTTAGTGCCGTTCTCGCAGGATCTTTCTCTGGCCGCAGCTATGTCGGTGATTTGCTGTTTTACCTGATTCCGGATATTCACGGTACACTCGTGAAATGGTCGTTTGGGAAAATCCCCACTTCATCGCTACCTCGGAGACGCTGTGCCCCATTGCTCGCGCGCCGACTATAATGCCACGTCCGAACTTAAATCTCGACAACCTGCCATTGTAGCAGCAGTATCCGATCTTTAACAACTGCGCCAGACACTTCTTGCCTTATGTAGGCGTTACCTACCGCAACGCCGTATTCTGTTTGTTTATATATCTCTGTATTTGAATTCTCATGCCTATTCCAGTTTCTGGGGCGCTTCAGTGTACTATCTCGTATTGTTTTAGACATAATGGCTTCTAGAACAACAATAATAGCTCGTTATAGAAACAGTCGAAATTATTAAGTAGATTATTCAGTTATTTTGATTTGGATGGTTTTAATAATAGTTTATAGTATTTTGGATATTCTACTGGATTGAGACTTTTACAGTAATGATTTAATTTGGAAACTTCCTTTTATTTTCCTCCTGTAAATAGTAACATTCCCTGAAAGAGTAATGTATGTCTCAGTTTCTGCTGGGAATACTTACTGTGATGAATATTTTTGCACTTTTCCTGTGATTTTCATGCAGACAGTATTTTCATGAAAATTGTCTAAGTCATAACAATTCTAGCATCATGCTAAAAGTCCGTTCAAATTAAGAATTACTGGAAAAATGTAGACTGGACAGATGTACACAATATGTGTGGAGCAAATGGGCAAGTATATTATATTCTAAAGTATAATCATATACAAGTTTTAAAACTTATTAAGAGTGTACATAACGAAAGTCGATTTATTACAGTATTAAACCATATTAGAAGCTGTACTGCAAAACTTTATATAAACTCATAAAGAAAAATAACTTTCCCTAGAAGCAGTCTAGCAGAAACCAAAGAAATAATTATGATACTGTAAAAACAAAGAGTAACAAAACAGACCAGGGAAATTGGAAATTTACATTACATGTATGTAGTGGGATGATGACAGGTAGCCCCCACATTATGAATACTTTTAATATTTTTTAATGATTCAGTTTTTAATAGTTTCTTAGTGGGCAGCAAAATTTACAAATAAAAGTGTTTATAAACACCTGGAAATTCTCATCTGTAGTCTAAATCAGCAAAAAAGTGCTTAGTGTTGTGAACTTAAAAAAGAATTAATGATTAATTTCAAGTCAGTAGTAAGACAACCAATATAATTTCCTGATGCTGTGAAATGCACAAACTTGCAGAATAACTCTCTCCACAGTACTAATTTTCCAGAAATACTTGAATATATTTTAGTCAATGCAATTCATGACTGCAGGAAGCAAAGTGGTATGTATGATGAACGTATGCATTAGGACAGTGTGGCGAAATTTGGTGTTAATGGGCTGTGGAAACAGATGACCGACGCGAGTGCCTTTGCTGCACCTGCAGTGCCTCGCCTGGGCTCGTGACCAAATCGGTTGGACCCTAGGATGGGAAACCATGGCCTGGTCTGATAAGTCCCGATTTCAGTTGGTAAAAACTGATGGTAGGGCTTGAGTGTAGCGCAGACCTCACAAAGTCATTAACCCAGATTGTCAACAAGGCACTCTATAAGATGCTGGTGGCTCCATGATGGTGTGCCTTATGTTTACATGGAATTCACTGGGTCCTGTGGAAGTTTGGCTACTTGGAGTCCATTTGCAGCCATCTATGGAAATCATTTTCCCAAATATCGCTGGAATTTTATGGATGACAGTGCACAATGTCATCGGCTACAATTGTTTGCGACTGGTTTGAAGAACATCTGGACAATTGGAGAGAATGGTTTGACCACTCAGATCGTCCGACATGAATCCTATCGAACATTTATGGAACATAATCGAGAGATCAGTTCGTGCACAAAATCCTGCACTGCCAACACTTTCACAATTACGGACGGCTTAGAGGCAGCATTTCTGCAGAGCACTTCCAACGACTTGTTGAGTCCATACCACGTCGAGTTGCTGCACTACACCGGGCAAAAGCAGGTCCGACACGGCGTTAGGAGACATCGCATGACTTTTGTCATCTCAGTGTATGTCTGTGTGCTGTCCTGTACAGTAGTCCAGTAGCAGTTTAGGACTACCACGAAAGTATGGAAATCTGACAGTGGGATTAGATGCAAAAAGAAGCGCATTGAATAAATTATTCAGTGTCACGTATTAACACAATCGAAGCGAGTATTCGTAAAAAATTGTTAGAAGCAGAAAAATACGAGTATTAGGAAGTGTGCAGTTCTGCAATTTCTTCAGATGTACAGGGGATGCCATGAGTATGTGGCACAGAGTCCCTACTCGTTCGGCGCTCGGTAGTTGGCCCCGAGGCCGGTGGTCTCTCCCTGCCACGGGATGTGGTGTGTGGGGCATCAAAGTGGTAGAGCACAGCGTAACTGCAAGTCGGTAAGCTGCGAGCGCAGCAACAGCATTCAGTCTCGTGTATGACAGCGGACCAGTCGGAAATTGAAGCCAGCTGCCTTTCAGCTCGGTTTTCAGACTAGGCTGCACCGCTGCGCCTTAAAAGACTCCTCTGCCGCTCTACATCAGACTCCTTCCGAGTCACCGCCACCATCAGCTCGCTTCCTCCTCCAATGGTACGATTCACGACCGATGGCGGTTCGCGCATGTCGAGGCATTGCACTTTTGTCGTTCCCAAGCCTCAGTTATGGCACGCAAATACACATGCTTTGCACTTGATGAAAGCGTATATCCTGCAAATTATGTCTCTCGCATGCTTACGTAGGTAGAATTGGCCTCATACCACCACGATCAGCGATGACGACACGCAACAAATTGAATAAGAACTCACTAAATAACTCGCTACGCTCACGTTTAATGCTCGCAATGGGAACGATATACAGAACAGAGTGTGAGAACACTATTGAACGCTCATTGGCTGTCGGAGAATGCGTGGCGTAGTTGTGCCGAACAAGCTTAACTCGACCGCCATCGTTCGTGAATCTAACAATGCGTCTACCACAAGTTGTCTGCAGCCAACCGTCAATCTTCTCCGAGGTGCATGCCCCAAGATCCTGCGGTCCTGCTGCTATCCAATGTACTGCCGGACAGCAAGACAACACCTGCGATATAAGGCCGCCTCCAACCTAGACTTGTCTCCCCAGTCGGCATGCTCCTGGAGTCGACGGCTCAGCTGTACCACGATAACTCAGGAGCCAACCATTCCAGAACAGACACGGTAGACAGTGTGCTCTCCGTGCATTCTGCGCTGCACCCGATGCGTTGACAGTTCGCTGATGCCCATGGCCCGGACTGTCTTCAAGTTCGGATTGCTTCGCAGGCATACTGCTCCGCACGATCACTCATCGACTCATAGTGGTGCTGTGCTCTGCATGCCCTCTGCTGAAGTGGGAACAGACCTCGAGTCTCGGTACGATCTACCAAGCGGGGCAGGACTTAAAGGGAAGCTTCGGGTCGAGGCCAACATAATTTGCACCCCTGAAGTATATAGATTACACCTGCAAAATGATTTTTTGGTTGTGAAAATACAGGGTGTTTCAAAAAGAATGACCTGATTTCAAAACAGCATCTTTATTGATAAAAACATACTACAAACATGGGATAAGTTGCTAAATACTCACAAAATCTTGAAGTTTTAGCTATGCTCTCACAAATGCTCTATGAGTCCACCAGCACCAGTATTGACAACATCTAGACGATAGCTAAATTCGTCATAAACTTTACACAATATATCTGATTTTGCAGAAGTTGTGGCGGCTGTTATTCTGTTCTTCACTTCTTCTATGTCACGAGGTAAAGGGGAGATGAAAACACTTTCATTCACTTATTCTCACAAGAAAAAACTGCAAGGGGTCATGTCTGGCTATCTTGGAGACCAACAAAGCAGGGCAGTGTCTCGGGGTCCCGTGCACTCTGTCCAGCGTTGAGATATCTTCAAATGCTTTGTCCATCACTTCAGGAGGACTCCGATGACTTCACCTTCCAACGGGCTGGATGTATATCACACTGGCACAATAACGTACGTCAGTTTCTCAATGACACTCTGCCTGAATGCCGGATAGGGCTCATGGGGCACCGAGACTAAATAACTCGCTACGCTCACGTTTAATGCTCGCAAGATTGCCAGACATGACTTCATGCGATTTTTTCTTGTGGGGACATGTGAAGCAAAGTGAGTTCATCTCCCGTTTACCGCGTGGTATAGGAGAAGTGAAGAACAGAATAACAGCCGCCATAACTTCTGTAAAAGCAGATACATTGTGTAGAGTTCATGACGAATTTAGCTATCACATAGATGTTGTTCGTGCTGCTGCTGGTGGACTCAAAGCATTTGTAATAGCATAGCTAAAACTTTAAGATATTTTGAGTATTTTGCAGTTCATCTCATGTTTTTAATATGTTTTTATCAATAAATATGAAATTTTGAAATCGAGTCATTCTTTCTGAAACACCCAGTATTTGTGAAGTTACAATGTGTTGAATGGAACTGCGAATTTAGGCAGCTGTAGGCGCTTGATGAATTAGTTCACGAAAAGCTTAGACCAGTATATGAATTTCTGTCTAATGGAGTTTTGCTTGAAATATGCACCGGTGCCAATACGCAAAATAACAACGAGAGCTTCAACGCGTGCATTTGGAAACTCGTAGGGAAACATCCTCATTGTAGAGCAAAAGCTGTTGAAATAGCTGCACATGTAGCTGCAGGTATATTCAACGATGTTTATTCACCTATTCCGAAGACCATGAACCTGTTAGGAACTGTCATGGCGGCAGATTTCGTGGAGATGCCTGGCAGGAAACGCGTAAACACAACAGAGCGAGAAATGACTCAGTTTGTTAAAAGAGCCCATACTGACAAATACAGCACGAAATTTAGAACCAAAGCATGTTTGAGGAAGATAAAGTACGCCTCAATGATCCTAACATCGCAAATTAACCGTATGTTTTGAAACAACGTTTGTTTTGTTACTCCAAACGTTAATCTCGTTTTCTCGAAACAAAATGTTTCAACGCGCAAAGCGCTCTGGAGCTTCTACAGGTTAACCAATTCATTTGAATATTCATAATGAACGATAATTAAGTTTAAAACCTAGAAAAACACGCCGAGGAAGTGACGTGTTTTTCAAACAGCTACCATTTTTCTGTTTCGAGGTATTTTTCAAACCACATCACTATGGTCCCCCAAATTCATTCTGAGATAAAAAATATTTTTCAGTACTTGAATGCATATATAATGAAGTGGTAAAACCTCCATTTTAATGAAAACAATCGTCGTATGAAAGAAAAATTCTAAACTTCACCCATTTTTCATGTCTCTCAACCAGAACCTTCCCGTAGTCATGCCGTGTAATCATGGCAGAAGGGCACTGAATTGAGGTTAGGAGAAAACTTATGTTAGAGAAGCTTTCTTAAGATTTCCTTCGTGATTTTGGATCTGGCTGCTTGTAGGTCAGTTAGAGAAGAGATAAGAAGTTGACGAAGTGTACTATGTCTCCATCTTCATTGGATACGTTACCTAACGCAGCCTTTGCTTCACGAACCACCACGTTACCACTGAGGTAGGGAGTCACTATTTATCCCTCATCCCCACCCCCGTCTCTTATTGTTAGAGTAGACAGGTAACTTGCTAAGAAAAAAATAGTTTTAGCTTCTCCACGGTACGACCTTTCTGCACAAAAAACTTAAAACTAACAACAGATTGTCACACCTTCAGTGAGAACCGTTCAGAATGTCAGCTGAATTAACAATAAAATATCAAGTAAATTCTGTAGGATTATTTTGCACTACTGCAGAAAGTGTGCCACCAGTTACAGGGCCTCCAACTATATTCTGCAATGTTGCCAAGTATCAATAACACTATTGCCAGGAAGAACATGTTTCCACAGCCCGTATCTTTCTTGTGGTGAGCGTAAACTGTATTCCACTTGAGGGGCACAACCTGTGCTACAAAGGCGCAACACAGGCAGCTGCCGAGTTCCCTGTGGGTCGCACTAGCGAAAGAATAGGAAAATGGTTATATACCCATTTCTGTAACTAGGAGAGTTACGAATAATATTCGGAGGCACCGAATGCAATCAGCACACCATAAATTACGAACAAGAGCATTTTTTTGAGTGTTTCTCGTCTTCAGAAACTATTTTGCTTTTTGTTTTTATGTCTTAAGTATACGGCAAAATGAAAAGTTCAGTCACATAACTTAATTCACTTATTATTTATTTTTAACCTTACCTGTCTTTATACTGTAAAGATTATGAATGGAGAACGCATTTTGTTCACTTCATTATCATGCTCTTACAACAGTTTTTCGTAAGGATGCTTTCATAGTCACTACCCGCAAAATAAAGGAATACAAAAAAAAAGACGAAAACACTAAGTGCGGCATCCACAGAAATATTTTGTAAACTACAAATAAAATAGAAGTTTCAAAAGAAGCAAGTTTGGCTGCAAAGGCTGTCAAGAAATGAAACCAGTGAATGTCTGCTGTGCAAGTTCGATTCCAGCGTATCAGAACATGAAAGGAGCGGCAATTCTCGCCAGAAAATCTAAAAAAAAAAAAAAAAACAAAAACACAGTATTGCCTAGAATATGTCATGCATAAGCAAAATTGTGAATGAGTCTCTAATAATCAAAAGGGCAGAAAGTATTCTGTATCATGAACTTGTAATGATTAAAATATCACCACTGTCGTTGCTTTGTCAAAAAAAGCGGAAAGCGCCTGATGAATGAGCTTTTGAATCTGTAGTATGCTTAGGACAGAGAGAAACCGAAATAACAATAAGAGGGTCACCAAGCTGTGCGAGAGGCGGAGTTTCTAAGTAGCACTTTGCCGGTGTCGCAGTTTGCTCTTCATGTAGTTCCTGAAGGTTTCTTACTGACGGCACTCTAAACTGCAGCAATATTCACATGAGGATTATTGCAGTGTAGTTGCTATTACAGGCTGATACATTAACTATAATTCAGCTTACGGCTGAATATGACTTAGTCTATAATGCTAATCTGAATTTCATTCACTCTGCTGATGACATAAACTGGGCTCCGAGCAGCTTTGATTGTTAAGTAGCCTGCCTTGTGAAATTCGGCAAGTGTCGTGTCGGCTCACAATCTGATCTGAATGCAGACGTGAACAAAGCCCTTCACTTTTTCAAGGCATCATCTCTTCTTAGCAGCACGTTGCGCACTATAATAATTGTTAAAATAATGTAGGCTCATTCTGCTAAAGCACTCAACGGCAGCATGTTCTTAAATTTAAAAAAATAAAAAATGGGTTGTTTAGGAAATCAGCCTTATGCAAACACAATTAGTTTATTTTTATATTTCCCCAGACATGTTTCGACACCAATGTGTCACCTTCTGTGAGTTAAATTTTTATTTTCTGTAAAGTACAATATCACATTTGTAATAATAGGCCTAAAGTAGTTATTACAAAAGTGATATTGTACTTTACAGAAAATAAAAATTTAACCCACAGAAGATGACACATTGGTGTCGAAACATGTCTGGGGAAATATAAAAATAAAAAATGGTTCAAATGGCTCTGAGCACTATGGGACTTAACTTCTAAGATCATCAGTCCCCTAGAACTTAGAACTACTTAAACCTAACTAACCTAAAGACATCACACACATCCATGCCCGAGGCAGGATTCGAACCTGCGACCGTAGCGGTCGCGCGGTTCCAGACTGTAGCGCCTTTAACCGCTTGGCCACCCCGGCCGGCTAAAAATAAACTAATTGTGTTTGCATAAGGCTGATTTCCAAAATAACCCAGTTTTTATATCGCAAACACGGAAGAACGAGAAGAGGAGCTTCAAACCTTAGTAAAATGAGTATGAAAAAAATAAATTATGTTAGTCCTTGGAGTGCCATTTAAACACGGCGACTCACAGTAACATCTGAGAATATGAATGTGGTGGTACAGATTTGCAGGCGATCCTCGAATAGGCGTAGAATATGCAGATGCCTCTGATCAATTATGTCATCTACCATTATTTTTCAACAGCAGTCGCAGACGGTGCGATTATAATCTAGACTTTCTTAAAGCCAGTGTTGCTGTGTTTGAAGACATGCTACATAATGTCTTAAAATTGATGTCAGCTGTAGTTGTAAATAAACGAAATTGTCTAATTCCAACCCTGTTTGTGTAAAGGAAGCAATACAATACATTGAGTACTGTCTACATAATAGTATTTTATTAATTATTAGGTCTAATTATGCAACAGTAATTATAGTGTGAGAGACAATATAACTTAACAAAAGTACTTAAAAATCACAGTTAGTTAAGAAGAATATGAGATGAAAATAAGTAATGAAGCAAGAACAAAAATTAGTGTGTTAAATTAGTTTTGAAGTTGTCTTCTATGTTCATTTCTTTTCATACATTTCGGTTTGCTGATACCCAGTATGTTGGTATTTTCTAGTATTTTCTTTGCTGGAGAGAAAATCATCTACATGCGCGTTCCCTTCAAATACTATCCCTAAATACACCATTTTTTTTGGTTGTAGTATAAATAGACCTCGTGTTAGTCTGTGGCTCTGTATGTGTGCTGTTTCTGCAGCGAGCTTTGGCTTATACTACAGTAGCGATCACATGGTACATATTCTCTCATTGCTGTAGTAGCGGCTACCGTAAGCAGAAAGGCAGCCGCTCTCTAAGTGAGAGATGGAAGCAATTATCATTTACGCGTAAATTGACCTCCATGGGAGGTTTCCTTCTTGATGGAATCTTTGGATCAGCTCCAGCTGGCTCTCAGACGTTATGGCTACCGGACGCAGACCTGAGGGCGGGCTTCATTCGATACATCTACAGAATATGTCACTGATTTTCCTCTAATTTCACCGAGCAAAATCATCTAAATATATATAATTATGTTCAAACATTGTAAAAACAAAAAAGTACTCTGCGCAGGAAAAAATTAGTATATCATTTTAGAGATTTCCAGTTCAATCAAGATTTATTGTTGCAACAGTGCATGAGGAGTACATGAAATGTTTACATTTACAGATCAATAACACAAGCGGTTCTGAGGTACCAGGTATCGACCCATGTTGCAACACCCGTATTAGTGCGTGCTGTAGCGACCACGGGCGGCAGTGCAGACACTGACTCTGGGATCCAGTCGATAGCACAGATGGCGAATGCTGTCCAGGGATACGTGATACCACGCCTGCTCGACCTGTTCACGTAGTTCTGTAAGAGTTTTTGGTTGACGAGTCGCACGAGTCACTTCTCGTCCATCAACGACATGTGCTCGATTGGAGACAAGTCCTGGGATCGTCCTGGCTAGGGAAGTTAATGCATGTCTTGCAGAGCACGTTGAGCTTCACGTGAAAAAAAAGGTTCAAATTGCTCTGAGTACTATAGGGACATAACTTCCGAGGTCATCAGTCCCCTAGAACTTAGAACTACTTAAACCTAACTAACTTAAGGACATCACACACATCCATGCCCGAGGCAGGATTCGAACCTGCGCGCGGCTCCTGACAGTAGCGCCTAGAACCGCTCGGCCACTCCGGCCGGCGCTTCACGTGCAGTGTGTGGGGGAATATTATCCTGTTGGAACAACACATCATCTTCCTGTTGCTAGAACGGCAAAAGACTGTTTCTAAAAATATTCTGCACGTTCCGACCGCTGGTTAGCGTCCGCTCCAGAAACACCAAATGTGTATGAGAGTTGTAGCTTATCGCACACCAGCCCATAAGACCTGGAGTGGGGCCATTGTGTCTTGGACAGGACGAATGCACTCTACGAAATTGCACGCGCAAACGACCATCACTTACGTGCAGGCAGAATTTGCTTTCATCGCTGAAGACTACGACGCACCATTCCCTCTTCCGATTGATTCTATGACGGGACCAGTCTAGCCGTCCACGTCGACCCTGTGGAGTGAGTGTAAGACGGGCTAGAGGAGTGCGTGCCTGCAATTCCACTGCTATATCCAGTTGCAACAGTTCTTGTTGACATGTCTGGGCTCGCAACCCCTCCCCCCTCCCCCCCCCCCCCCCTCTTATCTGTGCTGTGGTAGCTGTAGGATCTACCACTGCTGCCTTTACAATGCGACGGTCCTTGTAGGCGTGTGTGCTGCGTGGACGTCCAGAACCTTGTCTACGGTTGTGAGAATGTTCACCTGACCATTCATACCTGCATCGTTCCATTTTCACGCAATTTGGGTGCATAGATCCTGAGAAATCAGTACCCAAAACTACCACTTATGGCCGTAATAACGGCCTTGATACGCCTGGGCAGTGAGTCAAACAGAGCTTGGATGGCATGTACAGGTACAGCTGCCAATGCAGCTTCAACACGATACCACAGTTCATCAAGAGTAGTGACTGGCGTATTGTGACGCGCCAGTTGCTCGGCCACCATTGACCAGACGTTTTCAGTTGGTGAGAGATCTGGAGAATGTGCTGGCCAGGGCAGTAGTCGAACATTTTCTGTATCCAGAAATGCCCGTACAGGACCTGCAACATGCGGTCGTGCATTATCCTGCTGAAATGTAGGGTTTCGCAGGGACTGATTGAAGGGTAGAGCCACGGGTCGTAAAACATCGGAAATGTAACGTCCACTGTTCAAAGTGCCGTCAATGCGAACAAGAGGTGACCGAGGCGTGTAACCAATGGCACCTCATACCATCACGCCGGGTGATACGCCAGTATGGCGATGACGAATACACGCTTCCAATGTGCGTTCACCGCGATGTCGCCAAACACGGATGCGACCATCATGATGCTATAAACAGAACCTGGGTTCATCCGAAATAATGACATTTTGCCATTCGTGCACCCAGGTTCCTCGTTGAGTACACCATCTCAGGCGCTCTTGTCTGTGATGCAGCGCCAAGGGTAACCGCAGCCATGGTCTTCGAGCTGATAGTCCATGATGCTGCAAACGTCGTCGAACTGTTCGTGCAGATGGTTATTGTCTTGCAAACGTCCCCATCTGTTGACTCAGGGATCGAGACGTGGCTGCACGATCCGTTACAGCCATGCGGATAAGATGCCTGTCATCTCGACTGCTAGTGATACGAGGCCGTTGGGATCCAACACGGCGTTCCGTATTACCCTACTGAACCCACCGATTCCATATTCTGCTAACAGTCATTCGATCTCGACCAACGCGAGCAGCAATGTCGCAATACGATAAACCACAATCGCGATAGGCTACAATCTGACCTTTATCAAAGTCGGAAACCTGATGGTACGCATTTATCCTCCTTACACGAGGCATCGCAACAACATTTCACCAGGCAACGCCGGTCAACTGCTGTTTGTGTATGAGAAATCGGTTGGAAACGTTCCTCATGTCAGCACGTTGTAGGTGTCGCCACCGGCGCCAACCTTGTGTGAATGCTCTGAAAAGCTAATGATTTGCATATCACAGCATCTTCTTCCCGTCGGTTAAATTTCGCGTCTGTAGCACGTCATCTTCGTTGTGTTGCAATTTTAATTGCCAGTAGTATATTATGGTTGATTTTCACCATGTTCTTCGCTGTCTAGAAAACTATAAAATGCGCAGTTACAAGAACAACATCATGTTATGATCGATTTATGACTCATTACTGAATTCGTATAAATTCGATGTGATGGCTGTCAAGCGTAGTTTTACCTTCTTAACTCTCATTGGTCGAGAAGCTGGAATTTTAATTTCAGGTATATCTACATGAATATTTTGTAGTTTACTCTTAAGTTCTTGACAGAGCGTTTGTCGAACCACCTTCAGATTATTTACCTACAGTTCTGTTCCCGAATAGCACTCTGGAAGAACGAACACTTAAATTTTTCCGTGTGAGCTTCAGTTTCTCTTATTTCATTACGGTGATCAATTCTTCCTGCGTACGTGGGCGTCAACAAAATATTTTCGGAGATGAAAGCTGGTGATTGAAATTTCGTGAAAAGATCTCACCGCAACGAAAAAGTCTTTGTTTTAATGAATTTCACACCAACTCGTGTATAATTTTCGTAACACTCTCCCCCATTTCGCAATTTTACAAAACGTGTTTCTTTGAACTTTATCGATATCTTCCGTCAGTCCTATCTGACAAGAATCCAAAGCCGCACAGCAGTACTCCAGAAGAGGACTGACAATTGTAATGTAGGGGATCTCTTTTGTAGACTGTTGCCTCTTCTGTGTTCTGCAAGTAAAACGCAGTCTTTGGTTCGCCTTCCCCACAACGTTTTCTGTTCAGTTACATTTAAAAGACTGCCTCTTACTTTAAACACTCGCATGTTGAAAAGAGTGTACTATGTGTAATGTTATCCGTTTTTACGCATTCCCCCATGACTTAAATGGTTTTTCAACAGGAAGATTTGTACAATCCTGCCCAAATTAGGGCACTTTCCAAATTGAATCTAATAAATAATTACTTTAAATCATTCTCTAATGTGCCATTTCGATGAAGGAACTGTCTTTGATTTTTTATCAAGCACTAAAATTTCAAATTTCATAGGGTCTTTTTGATTATTATTAAAATTTACATAATTACTAAATTCGTGTTTTCTTATAACATGGGACCATCACAAAATGGTTCAAATGGCTCTGAGCACTATGGGACTTAACTTCTGAGGTCATCAGCCCCCTAGAACTTAGAACTACTTAAACCTAACTAACCTAAAGACATCACACACATCCATGCCCGAGGCAGGATTCGAACCTGCGACTGTAGCGGCCTCGCGGTTCCAGACTGTAGCGCCTAGAACCGCTCGGCCACCCCGGCCGGCAGACCATCACACATTTGTTATCCAGAACATCTATCATGTCTCTTCTCTTGGTAATCTTACACAGTGAGCAGTTACTATCATTTCTGTTATGTATCTCTAATGACCTCATCATTGACAGGGCGTTAAACCAGAGCGTGCAGGGATCTGAGCTGGTTGTGGGGAGCGGGGTGAGGATTGGGAGGCTGGATATCACTATCTTTGTGAAACAGACCCAAAGCCATCTGACATTTTTAGCTGCAAGGTGCATAACAAGGAATGGCTAAATAGTTATGAGCTTTCACAACTAATGTCTCTGTGTCAGTGTCCATTACATGTTGAGTGTAGTAATTTCTCCGTAAACACTTATCGGACATTGGAGAATGAAATGCGATTGAATACGTCTCTGTAACAGTTACTATACTAGCAACAAATGTTACTATCGATTGGTTTAAACTTTAAAGCATTGAAGTTGATAACAACATTCATTTAACATAACGACGGCAAGAACTGTATGTCTTTTAACGAGGACTTTCTTTCAATTCGTTTAAGTAAAAGCAGAATTACGATATCTTACATGGTTTCATAAATGTTTGAAGTTATTTAGTTAGTTAGTAGTTACATGTTCCATAGATCATTTCAACGATTCTTTTGTTGAAATGATGTCAAACGAGTCACTTTACAGTTTATGTGTACGTGTTTACTGTTAACGTTAATGAGCACATAATTTTTGTCGTATTGATACAACTACACTTAAAAACTAGTTGTAGCGTATCCATTAAGGGAGAATCACTGTATTTGGTACAGTAGACACATAAATATGTGAGGTTAAGTGGTTAACCTCACATATTTATTTACTCTGTATATTTCATCGTTTGGAGGTTAGTTATGTTCACATAGGGCGCTTTTAACACTGTTTTCTACCGTACGGCACCAACACACCAATAATATTTCACCACAGTGGAAGAATAAAAATCGAAAACTGACGATTATGTACAGTGTATCTTGCAATTCATGTGAACAGCCGTCTGATGATGAACTTGCCAGTTCGAAACCGGTTACGGCGCTATTTACTTAAAGAAATAGCAGTATGTAAGAATCAGTGTACATTAATTTTATTTTTTCAGCTATCAACCAGCTTCCACACACAAAAGAATATTTTCACAAAATGTGTTTTCAATCTTTTTGAAATCTATACCTTTGGTACGATTAAGGCACCTGGTTTACTAATCCGTATCCCCTGTAGCTGAAGTCGTACTTAGGATAAGAAGTCAGTAACAACATAATAAAACCTTGGAATAATGTAACAAAATGTCGCAGTAAAAATTACGAACTATAAACGTAATGTTACCTCCTTGGTTACACGTAATGATATTACATCTAGCAAACAAAAGATAAATTCTTAACGAATTAAATTGCTTAAATAACCATATCAAAAATCTGTAGATCTGAACACAGATATAACAGAAATATTTCTTCATTGTACTTTCGTCGCCAGCGCATAGGTCATGTACCCGAACATTACATTTCATACATTGAATCCAGTCTTCTTTTCGATATTTCTCACACAGTTGACATAATCAACTCACTTATCCTTTATTTTTTCATACTTGTTAAATTTTTTTCGTTTATCTGTCTCTTTTATATAGGTTTGTGCACAGATTTCTTCTTTTAAGTTACGTTTTCTTCGTCTTCTATTTCCTTTGTGTAAGGCCTTCATGTTAATTACATTGTTGATTTAGGTAATCTCGTATTTTTCTTGATATCTGTTGTTACACGCGGGAGAGGAGATAAAGCATTCAGTTGAGACTTTACTATTTGTTGACTACTAATTTCGGCAACTGTTGCAATATTGTTTTCGAGTGCACATTCTCGACACATTGTATAATGTCCAGACTGATCATTGAATGGTGTTGCAACGTTAGTCTGCCTCCAGACTCGTATTGTTGCTTCAGTTCCATCAGCTGATTCTTGGTCTGACTGATCAGCAATATGTAGAATGGTAGCTACAAAATCCTCTACTTTGACGA
The DNA here is from genome assembly GCF_021461395.2 of Schistocerca americana. Taxonomy (NCBI): domain Eukaryota; kingdom Metazoa; phylum Arthropoda; class Insecta; order Orthoptera; family Acrididae; genus Schistocerca; species Schistocerca americana. Next base: position 715,297,615 of record NC_060130.1, read on the forward strand.
ATTTTCTGTCACATGGCCACAAGCCTCTTGCCTTAAAACCGTTTAGTGCTATGCCCACACAAACTGATCTGGGATATGCTTTATCCAGGAATTATGCAATGTCAGCTTGACTTATGCCATTGCTAGGATTTGAACATAGCCACGAAAATGCTACTTCATTGTAGTTGTTTTTTAATATTTTCTAGATTAATCTGTCCAGTGGCTGTAGACGATGAGTCATTTGAGCAGGAAATGATTATACCATAATCACGAGCCAACTGAACTGCCTCTAAATTTATTGCTCCTGCAGATGGAGTACGGTGCGTCAGAGCCATAAGCCACATAAGATGGTCTTCCCCCTCGGTATAATGTCACGCAGCCGTCCGGAGCCTTCTCCTCTTGCTACCATACATCCCCATGACCACCGCTTCCAGCAATCATGTACAGTGGCTACATTTCTGCCGGTTCTTTCTGCAATACCGCAGAAGGATCATTCAGCTTCTCGTAGCCCTATTACACGACGTCTTTCAAACTCAGTCAGGTGCTGATAATGGTGCCCTTGTCGCCTTCAAGGCATTCTTGAATAGCATCAACTCACCACGTCAAATCTGAAAGAGTTAACTAACGCTCACTACCGTCACAGCGGGTATTTAAAGCAAATATGTGCCACTCTTATGCGACTGGCGTGAAATTTGAGTAGACATCAACTTTCAGACATAGAAACATGCCTACATATTTCGTTTATGTCACCCGACTCCCTCTTGATCTTGCGATTTTTTCCATCACTGTATTTATAGGCTACCAGCTTTTAAAAAGAAATTCGTCCCTGAAATTGGTGTTGTCCAGAAGAAATGATTTAGGTTAGATATAAAACTTGTTTTGCTATATGTTAGACATTTTGTATTATTGGGAAAATGATCAAAAATTTTTATTGCTGCATATTGAACTTATTTCTGATCCGATGGCAGCTTCAGTAAGGGGTAATAAAGGTCATTTTTCCTATAATGTTGTAGGTGCAGACATAACCATTCTTCTCAAAATGTAATGGATTATGTATGACGAATTTCATTTATGAATATATGTGTTGTGATGATGCAGCTAAAATGCGTAACTTCTTGAAGAGCTACCTACATGACGACCACAGTCGAACGCTTTGTATAACTCTGACTGTTCGCTTTTGTGCAATCAATACTTACTTTCTAACTGATGGGTTTCGTCAGAAAATTACTCTAGAAGATGTTATTGCTTGGAAATATGCACAATATGTCAAGAGGCTGATTCGTTTGTTCCAAAAACTAGTGATTATATGAATAGCTAAAGTAGCTGAACTTAATTGTGTGAGTAACTCAATAATATGATTCTTCCTGTTCACATTTTCATCAATATGTACATCCAAAAATTTGGAGTATTCCACACTATTTACTGACTCCTCTTCATGTGCTACATCAATTGGATGGCTGAGAAACAGAGTGATGTAAGTCAATGTTTTCCGGCATCTAACAGCACCAGTCTGTTATGGCGCAAGTCAATCTTTAAAACTTTCAATGAAGTCACTGTCCATGGCTCACTGATTTTTCTATACTTCAAATGCAAAACCTTCATTAGTAAGTAAGTAGCTATTTTGAATTACTCCACTATATTTCTCAACCGTCCAGTTGTTTCTTGTACAGAAAAGAATACAGTGGATTTTATGAAAATTAAGGGAAAGTCCATTTTCAGAGAGTCACTTAATAATTATTTGAAAAACATCTTTAACAGTCTCTTCTGCTACTTTCTCTCTAACGGGATTTATTATAACACTAGTATGATCTGCAAAAAGTACCAGTCTGCTGGTCGAATGTTAAGTGGAAGGTCATTCCCTTATATAAGCAGTAGGAGAGGGCTTCAAAATGAGCCTTTCGTGATTTCTCACCAGTTGTGTGTAAAGCCATCAGTTACATAAAACTTAAGTTTTTCTAAGAGAGTATGATGATCCACACAATACAAACGTCTTAGAGCGATCACAAAAATACCAACTGGCGATATTTTATTATTCAAGGCTTGTAATATTTGGTCTTTCAATAAATAAATAGCGTTCTCAATCGAGCACCTTACCTAGAATCCAAATTTTGTTCTGCTAAGTAAATTATTCCTACTTAAATGTGAGACTGCTCTCACGTACATTATTTTTTAGAATATTTTCGAAAAAAGTGTTAAGTAAGGAAATTTGACTATGGTTATTTAAGTCTTTCTTGTTACCTTTCTTATAAAGCGGTTTAACAACTGCATATTTTAAGAATGACCCAGCTGCTCCTTTTAAGTTACACATCTGTAGTCAATGCTAAACGATGCTTCAGGTGGTGTAAAGAGCGACGTCTGGACAATGGATGACTGGAAAAGAGTGATTTGGAATGATGAATCACCCTACACTCCGTGGCAATGCGATGGAATGATCTGGGTTAGGTGAATGCCGGGACAACGTTATCTGCCTTCGTATGCAGTGCCAAGAGTGAAGTACGGTATGGCAGCTTTTTTTGTGATTAGGATGTGGTCCGCTTATTACGCTTAAGAAAACTCAAAATCCAGGAGAATATGAACAAATTTTACAGCATTGTGAATTACGTACCGTAGAGGAACAGTTCGGAGACGATGATTACTTGTATCAGCGTGACAGTGAACCATGTCATAAAGCAGCATTCGTGAGGTAATGATTTGCGGACAATAACATTCCTGAAAATACTGGCCTGTCCAGAGTTACGATCTGAAACCAATGGAACACCTCTGGGACGGGTTACTACGTCGACTGCCCTCCGCAATCCAGTATCCAGTTGCCATTGCTCTACAGACATTTAGGCGTCTCACTGGAAGTGTCTCCGGCAGAGATTAAGCTGTCACAAAGGCAAAGGGTGGACACCCATATTACTGTCCACTGGTAGGTGTACGGATACTTATGATCAGATAGTGTACTTCACGCATCGTAGAGAGGTTGAGGTAAGTTGAAGTTTACACTTATTCTCAGATTTTTCTTGCAAAAGATCTTTATCTGAGAATATGATTAGTTGTATCATCGGAAAGTAAAAAGTTTCACAACCGAGACAGAATATGTGGCACTTTTTTGGAAGAGTGTACGATCAGAAACGATATGTATGTGTATATATACGCACACCTATACCAGTTTCTTTAGCACTTCAGAGTGTATATACACTACTGGAAATTGAAATAAGAACACCGTGAATTCATTGTCCCAGGAAGGGGAAACTTTATTGACACATTCCTGGGGTCAGATAAATCACATGATCACACTGACAGAACCACAGGCACATAGACACAGGCAACAGAGCATGCACAATGTCGGCACTAGTACAGTGTATATCCACCTTTCGCAGCAATGCAGGCTGCTATTCTCCCATGGAGACGATCGTAGAGATGCTGGATGTAGTCCTGTGGAACGGCTTGCCATGCCATTTCCACCTGGCGCCTCAGTTGGACCAGCGTTCGTGCTGGACGTGCAGACCGCGTGAGACGACGCTTCATCCAGTCCCAAACATGCTCAATGGGGGACAGATCCGGAGATCTTGCTGGCCAGGGTAGTTGACTTACACCTTCTAGAGCACGTTGGGTGGCACGGGATACATGCGGACGTGCATTGTCCTGTTGGAACAGCAAGTTCCCTTGCCGGTCTAGGAATGGTAGAACGATGGGTTCGATGACGGTTTGGATGTACCGTGCACTATTCAGTGTCCCCTCGACGATCACCAGTGGTGTACGGCCAGTGTAGGAGATCGCTCCCCACACCATGATGCCGGGTGTTGGCCCTGTGTGCCTCGGTCGTATGCAGTCCTGATTGTGGCGCTCACCTGCACGGCGCCAAACACGCATACGACCATCATTGGCACCAAGGCAGAAGCGACTCTCATCGCTGAAGACGACACGTCTCCATTCGTCCCTCCATTCACGCCTGTCGCGACACCACTGGAGGCGGGCTGCACGATGTTGGGGCGTGAACGGAAGACGGCCTAACGGTGTGCGGGACCGTAGCCCAGCTTCATGGAGACGGTTGCGAATGGTCCTCGCCGATACCCCAGGAGCAACAGTGTCCCTAATTTGCTAGGAAGTGGCGGTGCGGTCCCCTACGGCACTGCGTAGGATCCTACGGTCTTGGCGTGCATCCGTGCGTCGCTGCGGTCCGGTCCCAGGTCGACGGGCACGTGCACCTTCCGCCGACCACTGGCGACAACATCGATGTACTGTGGAGACCTCACGCCCCACGTGTTGAGCAATTCGGCGGTACGTCCACCCGGCCTCCCGCATGCCCACTATACGCCCTCGCTCAAGGTCCGTCAACTGCACATACGGTTCACGTCCACGCTGTCGCGGCATGCTACCAGTGTTAAAGACTGCGATGGAGCTCCGTATGCCACGGCAAACTGGCTGACACTGACGGCGGCGGTGCACAAATGCTGCGCAGCTAGCGCCATTCGACGGCCAACACCGCGGTTCCTTGTGTGTCCGCTGTGCCGTGCGTGTGATCATTGCTTGTACAGTCCTCTCGCAGTGTCCGGAGCAAGTATGGTGGGTCTGACACACCGGTGTCAATGTGTTCTTTTTTCCATTTCCAGGAGTGTATATACTCTAAAGCGCCAAAGAAACTGGTATAGGCATGCGTATTCAAATACAGAGATATGTAGACAGGCAGAATACGGCGCTGCGGTTGGCAACAAGTGTCTGGCGCAGTTGCTACATCGGTTATTGCTGGTACAATGGCAGGTTATCAAGATTTAAGTGAGTTTGAACGTGGTGTTATAGTCGGTGCATGAGCGATGGGACACAGAATCTCCGAGGTAGCGACGATGTGGAGATTTTCCCGTGCGACCATTTCACGAGTGTAGCATGAATATCAGGAATCCGGTAAAAAATCAAATCTCCAACATCACTGCGGCCCGAAAAAAATTCTGCAAGAACGGGACCAACGACGACTGAAGAGAATCGTCGAACGTGACAGAAGTGCAACCCCTCCGCAAATTGCTACAGATTTCAATGTTGGGCCATCAACAAGCGCCAGCGTGCGAACCATTCAACGAAACACCATCGATATGGGCTTTCGGATCCGAAGACTCACTCGTCTATCCTTGATAACTGCACGACAAAAAGCTTTACGCCTCGCCTGCGCACGTCAACACCGAGGTTGGACTGTTGATGACTTGAAACATGTTGCCTGGTCGGACGAGTCTCGTTTCCAATTGTATCGAGCGGATGGATGTGTACAGGTATGGAGTGAACCTCATGAATCCGTGGACCCTGCATTTCAGCAGGGGACTGTTCAAGCTGGTGGAGGCTCTGTAATGGTGTGGGGCGTGTGCAGTTGGAGTGATGTGGGACCCCTGATAGGTCTAGATACGACTCTGACAGGTGAGACGTACGTAAGCATCCTGTCTGATCTTGTGCAACCATTCATGTCCATTGAGCATTCCGACGGACTTGGGCTATTCCAGCAGGACAATGCGACATCCCACACGTCCAGAATTGGTACAGAGTGGCTCCAGGAACACTCTTGAGTTTAAGGACTGCCGCTGGTCACCAAACTCCACAGACATGAATATTATTGGGCATATCTGGGATGCCTTACAACGTACTGTTCAGAAGAGCTCTCCAATCTCTCGTACTCCTACGGATTTATGAACATCCCTGCAGATTCATGGTGTCAATTCCCTCCAGCACTACTCCATACATTGAATGAAATTGCTATGAATCCATACCATTAGTTGCTTACAGGGGTTCGTTAATGTCAACGGGGACAGTTGAAAATGTGTGCCCCGACCGGGACTCGAACCCGGGCTCTCCTGTTTACGTGGCAGACGCTCTATGCGACTGAGCCATCGAGGACACAGAGGATAGTGCGACTGCAGGGACTTATCTCTGGCACGCTCCCGGTGAGACCCACACTTTCACTTACTGTCCACACACTACTTTTGTAGTGCCTCTGCCCACTATACTCATTACTCGCGGCAGTCAATCTACTGATTACATACCTTATATATGAACAAGAGAAAAGTGCAGTTACAATTAATAATATATCCAGACACTCGTAGAGTAGATAATTGGTTGGCATCTCCGAGGCATGCTTGGAACCAAGCTTTCGGAGTTTCCCGTGGAAGAGACCTCCAAATGCACCTGTTTCAAAGTGAAGATCTTTTTTCCTTGAAACTTCTTTGCGCAATAAGACCTTACATTTTCAATAGGATTTGCGTCAGACGACTGTAAGGGCCAATCTAGTACCTGCACACATTTCTGCTTTTTCCAGTCGCTGCAAAACCTGCTGCGGTGCTTCGGATCATTGTCCTCCTGCAGTATTAAATCTTCATTTTAGTTCATGAACCAAAGTTTGACAGTCGGCAACAAATATCTGTGATAAATTCTGAACATCTTCTGTACATTTAAATTGTCGCAAAACGCGTGCAAATTTCCGAAACGCAGTTTTGAGAAACACCGCCAAATATGCTTTGTGGACATTACATGAAGTACAATGATTCGCTCCGTTGGCTTGTGAAAGAACTAAGATGATATCTTTTACCATCTGTGTGTAATACCACCCACGCACTTACTTAACAGACAGTATATCTACTCCTGGATACCTCTTAAAATCCAATATCTGATTTCGGAATATGTGTCTGACCATGATATAAACCAGCTTGAATCTTCTAGTGTCTCTGGGTCTTTCCCAAGTACACCTCTTCCTCTTTTGATTCTTGAACGGAGTATTCGCTGTTACCATCTGAAGTCTTTCTCCTGTCTCACTTCTACGGCCTGCTGCACATACTCCGCAGTTCTCTATTCTAGTCCCTCTCCTGCAACCGCGTTCCAATCTCCCCATGATGGCTAGATTTGCATCTCTCTACATACTGAATTGCCCGTTCAGTATCATCATATACTTTCTCTATCTCTTCATCTTCTGTTTGCAACGTCGACATGTGAAAGAACTAAGATGATATATTTTACCATCTGTGTGTAATACCACCCACGCACATACTGAACAGACAGTATATCCACTCCTGGATACCTCTGGCTTCCTGTCGAATCTGATGAGAACAACCTTATCACTGAATTGTTGCAGTAGCTCTTTCTCTGTCTCATTGTCCTATTCATAACGAACCATGCTCGTGTATAAATATGTAATTCAGTAATATAACGAAGTCGTAGGGCTGTGGAGAAGTTATGTAGTAAAATGTAATTGAAATTTTATTTTCCTAATGTTATTATGGATTGATTCACTGCGATAAGAGATGTTCGATTAATTGTGTACTGCCCTTTTTAAGATTAAAATGAAGTACTGTGGTATTAAAGTCTCCGTCGATCGGCCGTATTGAGACATATGTCAATGTACTGCTTATAAAATATTTAGTATCGTGACTCATTAATTTAGCATTAATTTTTAGGTCTACCATGATTTTTAATAATGAAGAAATGGCTAAAAATGTACCGACTTTGGAGAATGCATAATGAGCAGCAGGACTCATCTATGACTATCATTCTGAATCTAAAACTCTGCATAGTTTCAATAAAAAATTGATATTTGCATCTCAGCGCATGTTAAGGTCACGATAAAACGCTGTTCGCTATTTTATGAGGTCATGGGTAATATCTATCAAAGTGGAAATAGTTTCTGAATATCTCTAACGTATCAAAAAAGGTATATGTGGTATTAGAGTTATCGACGGCACCCGCAGAACACGGAGACCGGCTGTTTGTAATTCACCGCTACCTCTTCAACCGGATCTGCCAACACCACAACAGCCGGGAGAGATGCGTACTAACCCGATGCCTTTCCATACCGCAGCTCGATGACACCACTGCATGAGGATGACAAGGCGGTCGGTCGGTCTCGAGAGGGCCGTCTCTGCCCAGAACGGCGGTATTTGAACTTCAACCAGATCTACTCGGACTGAATGGCGCGAAAACTCCATCTCCAGAAAAACCAATCTGTGACCAGTACTACTACGGTGTTTAGTCCAGGCAGCCGGCTTAGCGAAGCCGAGCCCGTTCTGAGAAATCTGCATAAGCACATTGGCGCTATAGAAAAGGATTTGCGCAAACTGTTTTATGATACAGGCAGCTGTCTTATGGACGAGCCTAGAAACAATCTACGTGTAATTTTAACTCTCTCCGAGAATAATAGTGTCGTTTATTGCTGGGCTGCCTTTTTTTTTTTACATTTATTAGTGTTGCTTGTTACTGGTCTAAAATATTCTTGCGTTTGAATGTTGTGCTAGAAGGGGAAGAAAACTATGAACTGCGATCTTTAGTTCTATGCTTCTGGGAACGGGGCGTCGTTCTCGTACTATAGCCGCTCCATATCACTAAAACAACATTTCTTGCGCTGCAGTGGAAACTACGGAAGCAGAGAAGTAAAGCTACCGTAGGCTACCATAGATTATCATAAGCAAGCGTAGACGACTGTAGTTTTCCTTGTACCTTTGGCCAGTTAAGGTGTTACCTGTGTTACCAGTATGTCACGTGTGTTGGATACCTATCGCGTCTTACCTCACAGCGAGTGCTTTCTTTACGTATGCTATCAGCGTCTTACTAGGTCCCTAGAAACCGGAAGCGGTGAACCGTCTAGAAACTGAGTGGGGATGTATAAACGGCCACGTAGCCTACTTAGATATCTTCCAGTCTCTTACTTAAAAATGAACAGTATTTATAGCAAAACTGAAAGTGTCAGTGTTTAATTTAGGTTTTATTCGAAAATCGTTGATCTGTAACGTGGAACAGAGATATATTATAATAAAAATAAAGAAAACAATACGTATTTATCATAAACCTCTAGAAAACCAAATTTCCTTAAGGAAAGGTAAAACAAAAAGAAAAAAACGGGCGAAACAAAAGAATGTATCAAACAGCGTTTCACTACTTAGTCGGACTTACAGAAAACATGTTTCTCTTATTCATAAACAGCTTTCGCATTTATCAATAATAACGAGAAACTCTTGAACATGATAACAAAAAAAACAATATATACAGTAGCTGCTGCTGCTGTTAGTCCGCGAGTTTGAATCCATTCTTGAATGTTTCATTTCACTACTGACGCAGATGCACACATGCATTTGCCAGTAAATCAGCCTGTTCGCCAATTTTGTGTTAGTACGATCACAAGTTTTAAAGCTCTACGGTAAAAGCTCGCCCATATCACTATCTGGTTGGGATACCAAATCAATGAACTGAGCAAGCTGGCACAATGAGTAAAATATTATTGGAGAAGAGGAAAGCCATGATGGTCAGGGCGTTTAATTTGGAAAGAACTGTGTACCAATTTCCTTCCTCATCTGTATTCTCTCTGAGCTTGTGCTCCATCTCTGATGACATTATTATCAATAGTATATTATATTACAGTCTCACTGACTTTTTTTGTTTGTAACTCACTTCTGAAAACAGCGGCTAAATTCTGGAACTGAAAGTTGCTATTTTGTACAAACTACTTGATGACTTCGTTATTTTTTATTTATTTTCAGGATTATGTATATTACTTGGCAAAAAAGTAAAGAAACTGATCAGGATGGCGCTGAAGCTAAGGCAGCAGACTCACATATGACAGAGTTCAATTCCCCATACAGACATCATGATTTAGAATTTCTGCAATTTTCCTACATCGATTAAGCCAATGCCAAGATGTTTCCTTTGAAAAGAACATGACAAACTTCCTCCTTATGACTGTTGGGTCCGAACTAGTGCACTGTATCTAATGAACTCGTCGTCAATGGGACATCAAACCCTAATCTTCTTTCTTGTTTTTTTTTCTTCCCATATCAAAACTAATTATCTCGTTCATCAGGAGAAGCATACATTAATAAACACTAATGACATACACGTTATTTCCATGTATTATATGTATTTGAAATTGTTTCCTTAAGAATTTTGTATAGGCTGAACAATTACACACATATTGTAATCCCTGTCAACAGTTTCAAATTTTTTTGCTCAGAACTGCTGGGATAGGAAATTCTGTTCTCTTCTGTGTTTCAGGGTTTTTCCTTTTAAAAGTACTGTGTATGTTAGCGAACAAGTGAGCGTTGGACCATTCTACTTAAGTGCAGAACTGAAAGACAAATTCAATGATTTTGTATTAATAACAAGTGATGAAAGACCAGAACGTAGAGACATAAGAATGCACTTGGGTCTGTATTATCACACTCAAGATGTCTGGAGCCCAGAAGTAGGTGACGTGAGGGTTCAATTTTCATATGCAGGGAAAGCTGGTGATGTGGTATGTTGAAGATTTATTGTCTGATTTAAGAACTTCAGTAGCAGAATTTTGAATTTCTGTCCTCAGTTCGTGTTGGTAGTCAGTAGTTACTCCTTTGTGTTGCTTGCCAAACTGTTTGACTTGTTCTACTGTGTTGAAGTACGGTGACATACTTTTTATAGTGACTGTGCGATGATATTTTCAGTGGTTTGAAGTTTATACAAAAGGAGAGACCTTGTAATTCATGTGTAATGTCTGTGGTAATAGCTCCCTCTTCATTTATAATTTTCTTAATATATTCTGACTTCTCTGTCTAAGAAAGACTCAAAAATTATAAAATTATTTTATATTCATTGTAGATTCTTTGTATCATTACTGTTTTCTGTGTAACTAATAATATTTTGCATTTAATGTTACACTGATCATTGTGCACCATGTTATATATTCAAGTAATTTAGATATTAATTTTTTTTTTGTATAGAGGTGTGTCCTCAGCATCTTGACTGCATGTCTGCATGCTGCACTCCTCACTCTTTCATTGTTTGATGTCCATTCACTCTAGTCTAAGGGCATGGCAAAGGTTTACAATATTAGTCACACACTGAAGAAATGTGAGGCTATTTAATGCACACATTATTTGCCATAGTTAAATTTGTAAAGCGTTCATTAAAATTTAGGACAGGACTTCCAATCATGCAGTATTTCATTCCTGGGGGTTAAGGTATGTTACTGTTGTAGAGAGACAGTTTGTACTCTTTGCCTTTTTTATCTTCTATTTCGATTCACATTGATCAAACCTACATCCTCAAAAATAGTGATTCATCATTCTTGCACAGGAAAGCAGTAACTGCTCACTGATGTGTGTGCTTACATTATTATTTATAAATGTTCAATAGGTTAGTGTAACACTGTAACATTGTCAGCCAGCTTCTGCGTAAATTGAAATTAAAGTTTATAACCAAATACATTGAATACATCTTTCATGTGGTTTACTCATTCCTAAATTATGCATTGATGTTTGTAGGTTATTTGTTTGTTATTCTGATATTAACTTTTTATTCGTTTTCATTTCTTACATGACAAGAATAACGCATTTTGACACTTTCTTCATAAATTATCACTGAACATTTTCTGGAAATTCCCATCTTTGTATTAGAAACACTCCACACATCATTCCTAGCACTACCATCGAACTGATTGGATGCAGTGAACTTACTCTACATTTCTGTCCTATGTATACAGTAGTTTTCGGTATACTGTTTATTTGTGTAAAGGAAGTGGGAGTGTATTCTGTGTTTTGGAGAGCTCTCAGCTGCTATTGCTAACACAGCATTGATATTAGCACATCATTCTACAAGAACACTTTACAGGTTTCATCATTATTTGAAATGTTTTATTTGTCATGGCTCTATTCGATAGAAACAGTGTGCACTCCAGAATTTTATCTGGGAGAAAATTTTATTTACTTTGTAGTAATGTATGTTCCATTTTAATTTTTAACTTTAGTGCAATGCCAGCATTTTTTTACAATTCCTCAACTTGTTGTAGTAACATGTGTGTTTCATTCTCAGTTTTATGTTTAATGTTGCTAAGAGTAAAATTAATAGACTTTTGTTATGAATGTTGATATTAAAATGGCGAGAAAATTTAAATCTTGCAGTTAAAATGATGTGTAGTTATTCATTTTATATTTTTAGAATTATAAAATATGATATGAACATGCAGTAAGTAAGAAAGTGGTTCAGGAAACTTTCCATATCTAATCAGTACGTTCTAATATAAGGTTTCATATAAAAAGTTATTAGCTTTATACAAAATTATGTCTAGAAATGAAAGAATAAAATTTCAATATTTTGTAGATCTGATGAAACAATGAATCTTTCTCTGTGGGGAGTTACGTAATTTTGAAACATTTTTGACAAATTTAAACTGTGAGCCAAACCGAGATTCAGACGAAAAATCTTGCCTTAGATTTGCTTGCAATGTTCTTACCAACCGTGCTACCCACTAAATAATTGTGATTCGGCGTCACAGCTTCGTTCTACCAGTACCTTTCAACTAGTTTCCGAACTTCAACCTCTTGGCTGTGAGTAAGCCATTTCTTGAAAATGAACTTTTTTCCAAGGATGTTAGTCCAGTATGATATTTAAGACGGATTCAGTAAAAAGAAAGTAGAAGATAGGTACTGGCAGAACTGAGCCCTAGGGGCAGGTCATGCATGGATAACACAAGGCAATGCTCAGAGTTTGAGTCCCAGTGTGGCAAACAGTTTTGATCTTCGAGGAAGTCCAAAAACAAGTCACACTCCTCTGTAGATTGAAAGAGTCACCAGAAAACAACCCCTACGGTATGCCTAAACCAGTTCTCCATGATATTCTTTCTTCCATGAGTTAAGTTCCGGCAGCATATGCAGGAGAGTTTATGTTATGTTCGGAAAATAATAGTTAGGTGTTGGTAGCAAATTTTACGTATGGGATATGTTACAAAGTTGTGTATTAATCTAGATTTGTCCCATAGTTTTTCTAACAGTGTCTTAGATATCTATTTACATTTGTTATTAATTTATGTGGTTAATTTTTTGAAATAATCTTAATCAGTGTGTTTTTGTAAAGTGTGAGGAGTAAATAAATTCAGTCATTATCAAATTCAATTTTTAATACTTCTAGCTAAATAAATATTGTACATAACTCTACATTAATTGTATTTTACCAATAACAACATTTAATTTTTCAGTTTAGGGGTCAACAGCGTCCTGTTTGAAGTTCTGGACAGCAGGCTTGTAATGACTTCAGTATATGCATATGAACTGTACAAAAATCTCAGCATTATGAATGTAAAGAAGAATTTTATGGTGCATTAAACAAGGTGTCAGTTAAAGTTGGGGTGAACGAAAATTTGGGGAACAAGAAACTACTATGAACGATTTTGTAAAAGAAAAAAAACTAATAAAAGTGCAGCTGTAGTTGACTGATTTTTCTGCACTACAGAAATTTATTGTATCAGTTCACAATTTTCTGTACTCAGAAGGATTTAGATTATTTTCTTGGTTTGTTGTTTTGTGTTGCCAGGAGCTTTTACCCACAACACAGAGATTTTGATCGGGGACAGGCTTAACAAATGATTATAAATATTCATGGTGACAGAACTGGCCACGTGATACTGTGCTCAAAATCATCTTTGATAAATAAATTCATATTATATGGCCAGACGACAGAGTCAAGAAAGCCTGTTTTGGCTAAGTTTAAGAACTTAGGAGATTGACATCAGTATTTTCACAAAACTGCAGACATATTGCTATAAGATAATCACAAAGTTTAACTTATAATACTAGATTAAAGTAGATATTGGAAGATTTCTGCATGGGCATTTCTCTTACTTAACCTGAAACAACAGTTTCTTATTTCAGGTCATTCCAGTGAAAGTAAAATACAGTGCAAATACATATAGATTTGAAAGAAATCGGTCTGTTGCAGAAAAAAAATCATGGATTGCTCATTTTACTATTAGCAAACTTTTTTCGCCACTGTAGCGTGTAGTAGACTAAGTTTTAAGTTCATTTTCTCACGGCGCTTAATACACTATCTCCAGCTACGACAATCATGTTTGTGACTCATGTCGCTGATGCACTAAATAATCAGCCTACCGAGAGTCTCACCTCGTTACAAGTGATGGATGATGGATCAAAACACACAACGCCGATCATAAATGCACTGACGTCTCAGAATATGTTGTAATACAAGAGGAAAACTTACGGGAACGTTGGCGCATTGCTGACAAGTCAGACAACAACCTTTGAAAATGAACAGTAGAATGGGCTTGGATTTATATCTAGCTATTAATTATTTCGAAAACAGTCGATGAGAGAAAACGATATTAAGAGACTGGTTGCATATAGCAACAGTAAATACATAATTTTCAACAGAAGGACATTAAATGTTTTTCATTGAGGTATTCGTAATTGGATAGGATTGTAGGTTAATTCAGTGCCGTTGTTTGGTCAAATTATTCTTGTATCACTTCCCTAGTTTGAGTTTCTTTTCAGGTGAGCATTATTGGAAAGCAGAATGGTAACAGGATTGAGCCATACAAAGCTCCAAATGGCAATGAAATTTTGATTCTCCACCATGGTATACTCACTGTGGAAGAAACACTTCAGAGGGAACATTCTCCAAACATATGGCTTATATGGTTGTGCCGTATTGCTGGATGGCTTCTGCTTTTCCAGGGTTCATCATATCTGAATGGATTACTGCGATTTGTCTGTATGTATCATGGCTATTCTTTTCTTGAATTCTTTTTTCCAACTGTTTGGTTCCCTTAATGTTAATGTAATATATTAAAATACTTTGTTGCTGTAGAGACATATGAGATTTTATAATATAATGATGAGATAAAAGAAATTATTCAAATAGTTAAGGGAGACGAAAATTTAATAGTCATAAGTAACTGGAATTCGATAGTAGGAAAAGGAAGGGAAGGCAATATTGCACCTGAGTATGGACTCAGGGAAAGGAATGAAACAGGGAGCCACCTGGCAGAATTTTGCACAGAGCACAATTTCACTCTCACTATGACCTTGTTTAAAAATGATGAAAGCAAGCTGTGCACTTTGAAGAGACCTGGAGACACTGGAAGATTTCAGATTGATTATATAATCGTAAGACAGAGACTTAGGAACCAGATTTTAAATTGTAAGACGTTTCCAGGAGCAGATGTGGACTCTGACCACAATTTATTGGTTATTATTTGTAAGTTAAAACTGAAGAAATTGTAAAAAGGTAGGAAATTAAGTAGACAGGATCTGGATAAACTGACGGAACCAGTGGTTGTAGAGAGTTTCAGAGGGAGCATTATGGAACGATTGACAAGGACAGGGGAAAGGAATACAGTAGAAGACGAGAGAGATGAAACAGTGAAGGCAGCGCAGGATCAAATAGGTAAAAAGATAAGGCTAAGTAGAAACCCTTGGGAAACATAGGACATACTGACTTTAATTGATAAAAGGAGAAAGTATAAAAATGCAGTAAATGAAGCAGGTGAAATGGAATCCAAACGCCTAAAACACAAGATTGACAGGAAGTGAAAAATGGCTACACAGGAATGGCTATAAGGAAAATGTAAGGATTTGCAAGCACGTATCGTTCGGGGAAGGATAGATACCGCCTGCAGGGAAATTAAAGAGGCCTTTGGGGAAAAGATAAGCAGCTGTATGAACATCAAGAGCTCAGATGGAAAATCAGTCCTAAGCAAAGAACGGAAAGGTGAAAGGTGGAAGGAGCATAGAGAGGGTCTATACAATGGAAATGAACTTGCAGGCAATGTTATAGAAACAGAGGAGGAGGTAGATGAAGATGAGGTAGAAGCTATGATAGGACGAGAAGAATTTGACAGAGCACTGAAAGACGTAAATCGAAACAAAACCCCAGGAGTAGATTATATTCCGTCCCAACTACTGATAGCCCTGGGAGAGCCAGCCGTGACAAAACTCTTCCATGTGGTGTGCAAGATGTGTGAGACAGGCGAAATACCCTCAGACTTCGAGAATAATATAATAATTCCAAATTACAGAGAAAGGAGTTGCTGACAGGTGTGAACATTAACGAAATATCAGTTTAATAAGTCATGGCTGCAAAATACTAGCACAATTTTTTACGGAAGAATGGAAAAACTGATAGAAACTGACCTTGGAAAAAATCAGTTAGGATTCCGTAGAAATGTAGGAACACACGAGGCCATAGATAGGTTAAAGAAAGGCAAAACTGCGTTCATAGCGTTTGTAGACTTAAAGAAAGCATTTTATAATGATCACTGGAATACTCTCTTTGAAATTTTGAAGGTATCAGGGATAAAATGTAGGGAGCGAAAGGCTGTTTACAACTTGTACAGAAACCAGACGGCAGTTTTAAGGTTCGATGGACATAAAAGGGAAGCATTGATCAACAACGGAGTGGGACAGGGTTGTAACATATTCCTGATGTTATTCAATTTGTACATTGATCAAGCAGTAAAGGAAACCAAAGAAAAATTTGGAGTAGGAATTAAAGTTCAGGGAGAAGAAACAAAAACTTTGAGGTTTGCCAATGACAGTGTAGTTCTGTCAGGGACAGGAAAGGACTTGGAAGAGCAGTTGAACAGAATGGACAGTGTCTTGGAAGGAGGATACAAGATGAACACCGACAAAAGCAAAACAAGGATAATGGAATTTAGTCGAATTAAATCAGGTGATGTTGAGGGAGTTAGACTAGGAAATGAGACTCTGAAAGTAGTAGGTGGGTTTTGCAATTTGGACAGGCAAATAACTAATGATGGTTGAAGTAGATAGGAGATAATGGCAATGGCAAGAAAAGCGTTTCTGAAGAAGGGAAATTTGTTAACATCAAATATAGATTTAAGTGTCAGGAACTCTTTTCAGAAAAAGTTTGTATGGAACGTAGTCATGTATGGAAGTGAACCATGGACAGTAATCAGTTCAGACAAGAAGATACTAGAAGGTTTCGAGATATGGTGCTACATAAGAATGTTGAAGATTAGATGGGTAGATCACGTAACTAATAAGGAGGTACAGAATAGAATTAAGGTAGAAAAGAAATTTGTATTACAACCTGATTAGTAAAAGGGGGAGGTTGATAGGACACATTCTGAGACATCAAGTGATTACCAATTTAGTACTGGAGGGAAGTGTGGGGTTACAAATCGTAGAGGGAGACCAAGAGATACACAGAGTAAACAGAGGAAGAAGGATGTAAGTTGCAGTTGTTATTCGGAGATGAAGAGGCTTGCACAGGATATAGTAGCATGGAGAGTTGCATCAAACCAGTCTTTGAGTGAATACCACAACATCAACAGCTGCAGCGGTAAATATAGTACCAACTATCATAACATCCGCCAACATATACAGACCTATCATTTCGACGGAGATGTACAATAAGGGCTGTAAACTAAGGAATGAAAAATTCGTTGCACCTAGCGTTATGTAGGTTCTAATGTAAATTATTACATGAAGTATGCATTCTAGAGACCTGCGATGATATATTGTTGCTCTATAATAAGTAGTAGAATATTACGATGTACAGGTCTTTAGTTCAGAAGTTTAGAACATCTATGGCAGATTGGTTGTACAGTGATTTGTCCAGCAAAAATAGTTGAAATGCTTACCATTTTATTTTATTAAAAGTGCAAATTAGAACTTGGTAACGGAACGGAGACGACGTGACAGTTTATGTAGGTCACCATGTGGTGGTCTAGAGGCTCGAGACACGTGCTTCAATTAATGTGCTCACGTATTTACAGCTGATGCTGTATGATATGTGCTACATACAGTGACGGAAATGGAAAATTTTTGACCATGAACACCTTGACCTGACGGTAGTGTACCTGATACTCCAGTATTCCCATGGCTGTGGCATCTGTTGATTAAAATTTAATCCTATGACGAGCTTATTTTCACTAGAGGTGGAATTTGGCGTTTATGGACGCTCGAACTTCTCTGCGTAGGCAGTTCCGCCAAAGACCGGCAGCCGCTTCGGACGCGAGGAGCATTCGACTTCTCCCGTTCGGGCATCTAATGTTGGAGTGGTCCGACAGTCTAATCTAATAAACGCATAATCATTACTTTTATTGCGGTTGAAGTTGCGAGCTAGCATCCCTAAGAAGTTTGGACTCACATGCGGATCCTCTTCGTCGAAATGTCTTGGCTCAAACACGTCTAGGGGTTGAATCGCACGTGTCGCATTACACGCCCTAAATTAAACACTTGTGACCCTTTGGTTAAATTGTCTTGCTGATGGCAAGTTTGCTGATGGCAAGTTTGCGAAGTACAAAGTTAATATAATATATAATAACAGTAATAATAATATCGGGAACTAAATTAACGACCCATAAATGATGTAGGCCACACATTTGCGATCTGGTTGGAATAATGTTTATTCAGAAAGCAAACTAACAGCGAAAGTGGTCGTATTTAGAGTTACTGTTACACTCAAGCGCATATCCATCTGACACAATTAGATCATTCACAATCTTATCGCGAAACACAAGTCCAGTACTCCACCTCGTTACTTATACGAGAAGTTACGAGTTCACATCAGGCGCGCGGCTGCTCACCGCGCAGAGACTATGTCCCGCGATACTACACAACGCGAATTTTTCTAAGTCGTTTCACTTCCTAGCTATCTAAGGACCGACCGTCAGCTTTCGCGTCTCAATCCGACCTGTACCCTTTGGTGTCTAGATCAGAACTGCCCACTGCCCGTCTCCGACAGCGCGCCGAACGTCTTCCTGAACTGACTAGCGCAGTTCCCTTTCCTGAAGCCGTCCATCTGATTGGCTACAGATGATTGTACATTACTTTACATTTTAACATATTTAAATAATCAAAGCTTTCACGTTCTAAATGAAGTAACAGCAATATCCATTACATAATAATCGTTAAATTCTTTTACATAAAACCAATACAATTTCCTTCTTAGCTTTGAATGTCACGCCCAGTAGCCATGCACCAAGGAAGAACAAAAGTAACTATTAAGCACTAAACTTTGCAACCAATATTCTATTACCTAATGATTGAATAAGGTGTCATGCTGTCATCGTTCAATGTGTTTTGTGTGGAGGAAATGATGATCTGATGGTTAACTGTAAAAACTGATAATTTAAATTTACAATATTTTTTAAACAAATAAAGTTACAACGTTTGACATTTTAATGATGCGCTTCTATATGAAATGTCGATCGTTAAAATCGACCAAAGCGATCAGATTTTGGCATTCAGGTTTTTGTTATAAAACTTGTTAATTTCACTTTAACAGTAAATCCTGAACTATTATAGATATGATCAATATTCAAGTTTTATTGGGATCACCATGAAAATATATGGAGGATGGCACATTAAAATTACTGTGGCTTCATTCCCTGCATTACTACAGAATTAAATAGTTTGCATAAATGTTTCCCTTTATGGCCGATCTTTGGTCCGCCATATGTAACACTGCTACGTCTCCTTGGCCTCTACTGGGTGTTTCCCTATGACGTAAGTTCTCGTCTGTCTCACTCGCACACTACAGCGCTTAGGCCTCAATAGACGATACACGTCTGTGAGTTTCCCCATCTCGTGGTGAATCTGCGCCCTTTGGCCACGCGGTCCAGGACGACAGGGTTCGTTTCACAATTCCTGTAGGCTGACTCTTTCGGCCATATATTTAAATGAAAGCGAAATGCTCGTTAACCTACAAAGTTAGGTGTAATGCTACTCAGGCAGAGGAACTCTGCAGAGAACTCTTCCTCGTCTTTTTACAACGCTTGAGGAAACGGAAAGTCTCAACCCAAGGCAACGCAGTCATCTTAGAATTCACGGCACCCACACAACCATTCAACTAAAGACCTGTGACTGAGAGACAGGTGCGTACTTTCCTTGTGTTTCCGTTTGTTCACTGTCAGCTCCAGCAAGTAGACGAGCTACACTACCCGGGTGCCTACACTATGATTCAGTACAGGAGAGTCGAAGTCAGTTTTGTGTTACCTTTTCAATAACATCATTATTACGTGAATGGTACACAGTGTTATGCTTATGCACAGATCTTGAGGAGAAGATGTGACTTAACGAATAAAAAATATTGGGTGCTATTTAAAAAAATGTGCTTGGTAGCTGAACAACATATTCTTGATACAGTTTTTATTTGCTTCTGGACATAAAGTTATTTGGGATGGTCAAGATGAAGGGGGCATCGTGTACATTAATTGGTTCTGCGAAGAAATTTGTTGTTGGAACGGAGGGAATACGCTACAAAACAATTACTCTGTCTCCACATAAACTGCAATATACTACTAGCTAAACTTCTTATGGAGGCTGAATAGTTTCTGAAAATATGTGTTCCTGGATAATGGACACCAGTCAGGTAATAGTAAATACCACTGCGTATTTTATGTTGGGTTGGTGCATAAATTCGTAGCGTTTTTCCATAAGTTTAATACACACAACAGATACATGTAACAGAGACTTTAATATCAATAATGTATTCTCTTTCATTATTTATAACAGTATGCCAACGCCGGGGTAACTTTTTGTTTAACGACTGTAGAAACCACGTGGTTTTGAGGCGAAGAACTCGTCGAGACACGTGCGGTGCTCATTTTCATCCGGAAAGGATTGTCCTCGAAAGCTGTTCGATAGAAAGCGGAAACGGTGAAAGTTTGTGGGCTCAATATCAGGTGAATAAGGAGGGTGCGGAATGACTTCCCAAACCAACTCCTATATAGCGTTTTTCTGTCAATATAGCAGAATGCGTGCGGGCATTGTCGTGGAGTAGCACCACTTCCCGCAGTCTTCCTGGTCATTGTTCTTGGACTGCGTGTGCGAGACGTTTCAGTTGTTGACTTTAAATGTCAGCAGTGATGGTGAAACCTCGGGGAAGAAATTCGTAGTACACCGCACCGTTACTGTTCCACCGGATGCATAAATTATCTTTTGCGGATGCGCGCATGACTTTGTACAGGGAATTGCAGCTTTATTTTTGCTCAACCATTCCTTCTTTTTCTAATGTTCGCATAACGACAGCATTTCTCGTCATCAGTAACGTTACAGCAAGCAGAGATGGACATGTGGCCAACCACTGTTTTTTGTGATTTTGGCTTGGAGCATGCCGGCCGATGTGGCCTAGCGGTTCTAGGCGCTTCAGTCCGAAACCGCGCTGCTGCTACAGTCGCAGGTTCGAATCCTGCCTCGGGCATGGATGCGTGTGTTGTCCTTAGGTTAGTTAGGTTTAAGTAGTTCTAAGTCTAGGGGACTGATGACAGATGTTAAGTCCCATAGTGCTTAGAGCCATTTGAACCATTTGCTTGGAGCATGTTGCACCCACACGCAGTTCATCACATTTTCAAGTTATCGAGTACAGTGACATGGATCATCGTGGATTAACTTCATCAATCCCCGAAGGTGTCCTGGACTTGGAGATCTTCCTTAAAACGAGAAAATCATTTTCTTGCCGTGCTCTGTCCAGTGGCATTATCCTCAAACACGACGCAAATATTTCTGGCTACCTCCACTGCTGTCACCCACCTATTAAACTCAAACAGAAGACTGTGACGGAAATGTTCCGATTTCTTCACTTGGCACTCCGTTGTGTATCGTCCACAGCGTCACTCACTATCTCCAACTGACAACATGTCATTATGTAAACTGAAATAGCAGCAGTTGACTACAAACAAAGAACGACAATCTATAAACAAACACTTAGCAGTCGGAATACCAACATGCAAAACGCTAAGAACTTATGCATCAACCTAATGTACAGGGTAAATCACCAAAGACTTGCACCACAAAATATTGCGGAAATAGAAAGTGCTACTGTGTGGTTTTCACACAATGGATTAGTAGTCAGGGCGTCGTATTTTTACCCTATCAACAGATTGTAATAATGGTTTGAAAGTGTATTTTTTGTGGAAACACACTTTTTTAAATGGGACAATGCTTGTGGACATTAACATACTAAAAGTGGGGTAAATTAGAATCTCAGTGGTGTTTGTTGCAGGTTCGTAGTGCGAGTCGTTTACGAGATATCGTATTTTGAAAAGTTTCCACAGCGATACTTGTTTGTGCCGTTTAACCTGCATAGTTGCTTAGTACGATGCTTTTGGGTTTGCTTACAGTGTGCATGAGTGTTTCTTGAGTGCATGCTACTTGCTAATCAGTTAGTGCGTGAGAGTTCAAGCAGTAGGCCATGAGTGGACGATGAGATTTACCTATGCAGAAAAAGCCGCCATGCTCATGGTGTATGGTGAGTATAGGAAGAGTGTATTTAGTTCTTGTACGGTGTATGCGGCAACATATCCCAATAGACGACAAACATCTCGGAAATTTTTTATCAATCTCTTCAACTAGTTGCGTGAAACTGGTAGTGTAACACCTAGACAGTATAACAGAAGGAAACAAGTGCGAGAGAAGAGAGGAAAATAAATGCTCTTGCTGCTCTTGCAGCTGATACGCAAGTTAGTTCCTGCGCATTCTCACGAGGAAGTGGCATGAGTCAGGCAAGTTTCCTACACATTCTCCATTGACGTAAGTTCCCATCCCTATCACATCTCACTCCATCAAGAGCTGCATGGAAACGATTATGACAGCCGTGTTAACTTCTGCACATGAGCATTAGGACACGCTACATCAGATGTGTCATGTATTTTGTTTAGTGATGTAGCCACATTTACCATTCACGGTAAACATGCACTACTGGTCTGTTGACAATACCCATTGGCTTCGTCAGGTGGGACGTAAGCGTCCATGGAGTGGAAACATGTGTGTGGGATAGTGAACCATGAGCTCACAGGCCTGTTTTCATAGAAGAAACAATGAACGCACACAAGTATCGCAGCCTCCTAACAGACCATCTTCCACAGATACTAGAAGACGTTCCTCTACAGACTAGGAGGAACCTATGGTACCAACATGCATGCCCATAGTGCACCAAGTACGACAGAATGTCTTCAAGAATTGTTTCCAAATCGTTGGATAGGTCGCGGAGGACCTGTACTTTGTCAGGCCCGTTCCCCCGATTTTACGCCTGTAGAAGTACATACTTACTACACTTGATGATATCACCTGTGCAGCAGTTGCTCCATACCAGGCTAGAAGTGTGTATTTCTGCTGACCATTTTGAACACAACCTGTGATGGTCAGTTGTCTCATTACTGGCCAGAAGCCATATAAATAGTGTATGCACTTGGGTTGTTCTTTAGTATGTGCTACCACACGTACTGTATCTGCATGGGAACGTTTCAAAATACGATATCTCATAAACGACGCCCACTAGAATCTTGCAACAAATACCACGGACATTCTAATTTACCCCACTTTTAGTTTGACAATATCAATATGCTTTGTTCGATTTAAAAAAAGGTATGTTTTCACAAAAAATACACTTTCCAAGTATTATTACAATCTGTTGAATGACTAACAACACAAGCCCCTGACTACCAATCCATTCTATGACATCCGCACATCAATAGCACTTTTCATTTCCGTAATATTTGCGGTGCTAGTTTTAGGCGATTCACACTGTCTAGTCAGTATTCCTTGTATTTATTCTGTGTATTGATGTATAGGTAGAAATTTGTAATAAGTGATAAGTATACTAACACCTAGCAGTTAATATAACCAGTTCCTTGGCCAAGCCTCTACAGACCAGTTTTGAATTTACACTACACGTACTTCTTATTACTCTCTTTCGAATTTGTATAGTTTAGTTTGAATTAAACAGTTATCCCAAAATATGATACCACGAAACAATATCTAACGAAAGTAAGGAATGTATATTTATTTTTTAGTTATGTAACACCTAGGTGTAACATCGTAAGCACAGTAAATAAATACTTTTTAGGGTCTCTCAGAAGGTGTATGATATGTTCCTCCAACTGAATTTATTTTCAACATAAGTTCACTTCCTGGTCTCGTAGCGTACTGTCGCGCCTGCCTCGTGATCTGGCGGATAAATCTGTGTGTGCCTATGTTATTCGACGCGGGTGTTAGTGTTTCAGTGTTTTAGTGTTACTAAATATAGCTGACCCAGTCGGATAGCCGTTCGTGTTGAAGCACCACTTCCGGGACGGGGAGGCGCGCAGGCTCCAGATTAAATGCTTCCGGAGGATTAGTGACGACGGTTGGTGTGTCGGCCAGCCTGGATGTGGCTTTTAAGCAGTTTCCCACCCTCTGCTAGGTGAACACCGGGCTAGTTGCCAAGTCCGGCCTTGGTTACACGATTCGCAAACATTTAGAAAACTTTCGCTCACTTTTACATGAATGACACTACATGCAGACAGTTGGGGTGCAGATATTTCGCACCGTGGCGGGGAGGTAACAGAGTGGCGACAGGATAGGCATCCGGATACCCCTTGAACTTTAAACTGACCATGCTAAATCCGGTAATGACCATGCCGATCCTGCGCCGATGCGGGGCAAAAGCATAAGAAAAAGAAGAAGAGTGTTCAAATGGCTCTGAGCACTATGGGACTTAACATCTGAGGTCATCAGTCCCCTAGAACTTAGAACTACTTAAACCTAACTAACCTAAGGACTGCACACACATCCATGCCCTAGGCAGGATTCGAACCTGCGACCGTAGCGGTCGCGCGGTTCCAGATTGTAGCGTCTAGAACCGCACGACCACACTGGCCACCAGTAAGAGTGTTACTACACATTGTTCGTCACCATGTATGGTGGCAATTGTGGGGAGCGCGTTTCTGGTAGTAGCGAACTGCCCTTGTTAAATCCACCCCAGACGTTATATAATTCCAGACCAACAAGCGACATAGTGGCAGATGCGCTAGCAGTGGTACATGAGGAACAAGATAACGTCGAAATCACATAAGATAAAATCTCTAGTCATGACATGGAAATCGTTAACACAGTTACATCAGAAGCTGTAGCCCAGAAGCGTGCAAAGATTCGTGAGGTGGTCCAAGCAGCAGTCACAAAATTACGAAAACGACAGATGGTCCTGAACCAGCTTCATAACAAGCATCGAGCGCAGCGTTGGTTCCATCCATCAGTGAAAATCAATAACTTTCTTTCTTTTGCTACTGCCCTTATCCCACAATGAGCGCAGGGTCGCCAGGGTTAAGTACGAAATTGGCATGGTTAATTTGAAGGGGTGACCAGATGCCCTTCCTGCCGCCACCCCATACCCCCTGGGATGGAAGAAGTGTACCCCAGCTGCCTGCGTCTAGTGTAAATCGTGAAATAGTGCGAATGTGTTTCAAATGTCTGCGAGTCGTGTAACTGAGGCGGGACGTGGAGACCAGCCCGGTATTCACCTAGGGGATGTGGAAAACCGCCTAAAAACCACATCCAGGCTGGCCGGCCGTCGTCGTTAATCCGCCGGGCGGATTCGATCCGGGGCCGGCGCGCTTACCCGAATGTAGGAAGCAGCGCGTTAGCGCTCTCGGCTACCCTGGCGGGTAGTGAAAATCAATAACACCACCAGCAAAAAGGGGGAAGTACCGCTATATCTCTAACACTGTTACGCAAATTATATCATCTGGCTGCAATAGTGTTAAAATTGAATAGTAACTTTCCATACCAGACAACAGGGTATAATAAAAGATACAATGATTGAATGGTCAGACGAAGGAACAATGGCTGTCTTTTAGTCATCCAAACGGTGTGTTAAGAAAAATCAACGAAAATGGACAGATTAGGGAAACATCGTGGCCGGTGTGTCGTGTAAGCTTCAAAGCGCAGAAACGGCCCGACTCTGTTTATATACGTGGTGTCCGCTGTTCTGTTGGACCGTATGTGAGACCTGTTCTGCACCGTTTTAATTGCCTACAATACGGTCTGCTAGTAAACAATGTCGTTGTCTGAAACGCTGCGCACACTACGCTGGGCTGCACGGCATTAACGGGTGTGACATACAAACACCCCCCTTCTACGTCCACTGCGCAGCAGGGAATCCGTCTTATTCTAGAGTGGTCGGAGTACGTCCGACAGTAGAAAATTGAGCAGTGCATAAGCAAGTCATAGCATACCGGGAAGCAGCCTCACAATTAAGTTTCGTGACGCACGTAGACGTAGTCACGGGAAACGCTTTCCCAGATATTTGTATACCCTCAGCATAGCACAGCTATTAAAGACATGAGTGGTACGTATTGTCGGACTTATCCGACGGAACGGACACCACTCATATCTATCGTTCTATGGGCACGACTGCTGTTTGACGAAAAAGTTTCAGGCGTATGCACAACCATCGTACGAAGTCCTACGGGAATCAGAAATCTGCTAGTGGGGTATTAATGGGCGGGGATCGTTGCGGTGCGACGGAAGGGAAGTTAGAAATTGAGAGGTGCTGTAAAGCGTGTGCGCATGGTCGGGGTGGTTAAGGCAACCGTTCCACAGAAGCAGAGCATCCAGGTTCGAGTCACAGCGTGGCACAAATTTTCAGCTTTTGCCGTTGCATTGCCACAGTGCCTTTTGCAGCTGCAAGCCATTATTTCCTTCCTATCCTTTTCCCATCCCCTTTTCTTATCGTTACTTTCACTATAATTATTACATTATAGCTAGTCGTCTAGTCGCCTGACACAAGTGGACAACACGAAATCACAAAATGTAA
The DNA here is from genome assembly GCF_021461395.2 of Schistocerca americana. Lineage (NCBI taxonomy): Eukaryota > Metazoa > Arthropoda > Insecta > Orthoptera > Acrididae > Schistocerca > Schistocerca americana. The sequence continues at coordinate 715,323,901 of NC_060130.1, forward strand.
GGAACAGCTTTTCTGCAAGTCAACCGCTTCAACAGACTACGTGTTTTACCGATGACGGCTAGATATACTAGTGAACGACACCACATTTTTCAGAGTTCAAGAAGCAACAATGAAGCAAATAGGGCTCAGGCGGAGACAGTAGCGGAAAGAGTACATTCGATACCATATAATGCGTACAAGAGCTTATAGATCCCAAGTAGAATTTAAAAAATTCCGATAGGAAACAACACATATACATAGCAGTCCCACATGCTTCAGCAGGGCCCAATTGTTCAGAAAGGCTTTATAGAGGCAGTTTATAACGAATGTATTAAGACAGATAATTGGTAGCCCACCTGCAGGATCGAACAACACTAACGTAAAGAATTCATCGCAGAATCGCTAGTGGATCTGGCTTACAACAATGGAGGGGTATTTAAGAATATAACTCACAGGAGAACTCGTTCCATTAAAAGTAACAAACACAGCCTCCAACATGTTTTACGCTCCAACCAGACATCAGTATGTGCAGTATTTCAAACGTTGTTGCTGCCAAATGAACTATTTCTGTTTTCTCGGTTTAAAGTAATTAGATCTTACAGAGATGATGGACATGGGAAAGTACACTTCTCATAAGAAAAGAAATCGCGTATAAAATTTAAGTAAATGGTAGCTAAGAGATATCTCTTCTACTTGCTTCACCTACATGATGCAGAATGAAAATCGTAATGTCGATTTACAGATCGCAAAGGGAGACTGTAACGAAACAACTGGATATGCTGCTTAATTCGATAGCGCAACCGAAGATAGTACCAAGTGGCTTTCATGCTCATCACCCTACTTAGTGTCGGCGAAATGATAGCAGAGATTGCCAACGACGATAACTTTATCGTTGTAAATGACGGTTCCCCGACGAGGATACCTGCACCACACCAACGGTTTAGCGCTGTAGATTAAAGTTTGGTGTCGACTATTTTAACTTTAGACTTCACGTGGAAAGTAGTAGCAGAGTTCTTTGGATCTGATAATCTACCCACTGTTCTTAGATGTGACGCAGTAGCGATACGTGGTGTCATATGGCCAACGTAGAAGTGGAATATTCGGAAAGCAGATTGGAACAAATACAATTCCAGAAAGCAAAGAAGCAACGACAGACTACACCAATTTTATTTCTATTGAAGAAGCTGTAACGGTATCTGTTCCACAAAATAAAATCATTACTCCAAAAACTACAATATTACCAGTGTTGTGGTATGAGGAATCCAATAATACATTGCTGGACCGAAGTAACATCATAAAACTGTACGGAAGGCGCGCTTCGGAAGAAAATTGTAGAAATTTCAATAGACTGCAGAGAAATGAAAAGCGACCATTCAAAAATAAGGAGAAATCTCCATGCATAAACTGTGTAACAGCCTCCACAATGCGTAGCCATCTGGCAACGAAGTAAGAGTTTACGTAGAGTTTAGGACAACAATGTATCACATCGGTTCCGAACAAATTAGCAAATGACTGCTTGAAACAGTTGGCAGCAGGCTCAGTTGAACAACTTAGTGATGAGGAAGGTAAAGAAGGAGACAATTTCTTGAACAATTGCTTTAGTGTTGGAGAACTGAACGGAGGCCTGCTATCTGGGAGAAGTAGTGCTCCAGGGACTGACAATATACAATACCGCATGGTATCTTCATTAACTCAGAAAGGGAAGAGCCATCTCTGTAGTATGTTTAATAATATTTGGAACAAAACACTCATTATCCCCGAATGCAAGACGTCACGAATAGTGCCGATAGGGAAACACATTAAACAAACTAATGAAGCCAACTCGTACAGGCCAATAACACTCCCGAGCTGCGTTCAGAAAGTACCCTAAAGGATGTTGAAACAAAGTCTAGAGTGGTTGTATGAGCACCACAACCGTTTCGCAATGGCAGGTTTTCATTTTCAGTGAGGCCATGACGTGAACGAAACACTCTTACGGTAAAATTAGTTACCGTTATGCATCTCAGCTGCAACGGATAGCTCATTGCTAAGATGACCATTTATGATGGTTTCATTTCAACATCGTTTATTTCTTGTTCAAAGAATATAATTTAAACAATTTTTCAGCTTTTCCTGTGACATGAGGACAATTTAACATGTTTGTTGGTAATAAAATCAAAAGCTTGTTAACTTGCCAAACAGACCATAGATACCGCATGGTCAATATGATTAGCTGTGGTTCGTTGATTGTTCAGGTTTGATTATACATCGCCGCGGCATGCTCCTGAAGTTATTCATCTGCAGCTACCAAAACTGTAATTAAATTGTAGAAACGTAGGTTCGCGGCTGACTCTCTTTAGACGATACAAAACTAATTAACCTTCAATAAGACCAGCGACAACTCAAGTGTGGAAACATCGATTAATAATTACAAGTCTAATTACATGAAAGAGCATTGTTCATGCCCCAAAATCTGTGTTTAACTCACAAGTCGACGTTACTCTTCAAACTGATCAGCTTCTCCTCTATGATCAGTGCTAGTAATGCCCCAAGTGAGTCATTAAAGCACTTCTAAACCTGAAGTAGCTTCACTCAGTCCAAATTATGGGTCCAAAAGACAATGGAAAAATGTTAAAGTCTCAGAGTGAACATTTGAATTACGTCATAGTCTGTACATGAAACCCAGTCCTGTTGCAAACTGTAAGCCCAGCCCTTGAAGTGTAATGCAGGTCAAATTCTTTCAGTTCTCGATCGTCACTCCATAATGTACTGTGTAGAGAGGTTATACTTCTTGAAAATGTCTTTACACTTCAAAATTGAGATTCACACTAACCCCAGCTAACGCTTCCCGCGAAATTACCGATCATAAAACAGAGGAGGTTATGCATCTAAAAATTTGCAACGCTAGTCTTTCTTCTCTGTCTGCAGGCTATCCTTATACACTATCTGATCAAGAACTTATGGTCATCTGTTAGTGGACATCAGAATGAAGTGTGTCCAGTCTTCATCTTAATGGCGGCTTGAAAACTACTGGGGATGCTTTCAGTGAGGTGTCTGAATGCATGCGAAGAAATGACACCTCATTCTTCGTCAAGAACTGAAACCAGAGAATGTAGTGACGTTGAACGCAGGGTTCTGGAGCGAAGTCGACGTTCTAACTAATCCAAAAGGTGTTCCAGTGCGTTCAGATTGGGACACAGAGCAGGCCAGTCGTTTTCAGGGATGCTACTGTCCACAAACCATAGCCTCACTAATGCTATTTCATGCCAGGATGCATTATCATGCTGATAGAGTCATCACCTCCGAAATGTTCCTCTACCGTACGCATTACACAATGTTGTAAAATTCATTCATATCCTATTACATTTAGTTATTTCTCAAGCGGCATAAGGGAACCACACCCTATCCACAAAAACATCCCATCCCATACCACCATCTCTTCTGTACTTCACTTTTGACACTACACATGATGGCCGAGCGATTCTAAGCGCTACAGTCTGGAGCTGCGCGACCGCTACGGTCGCAGGTTCAAATCCTGCCTCGGGCATGGGTGTGTGTGATGTCCTTAGGTTAGCTAGGTTTAACTAGTTCTAAGTTCTAGCGGACTGATGACCTCAGAAGTTAAGTCCCATAGTGCTCAGAGCCACTTGAATCATTTGAACTACACATGATGGCAGGTAAAGTCCTCCTAGAATTCGGCAAACGCAAATGCTTTCATTGGATTGCCTCAGGGTACAGAGTGGTTCATCACTCCAAATCACTCGTTTCCAGACATCTACTGCCCAGTGATATCGCTCTTTACACCACCTAACGCGTCACTTAGCATTGACTACAGAGAATGCTCGACTATTGTAGCCCAGTCTCTTTTAATTCCTTACGCACGGTCGTGGTGCTAGCTGGACTGCTGGTAGCACTTTGGAACTCACGAGTTATTCCTCCCGCTGATTTCATACGATTTTTTACAACTACCTTCCACAGTGCTCGACGGTCCCTGTCCGTCAGGACATAAGGTCTGCTGGTCTTAGTTTAGCAGTAGTTGTCCCTTCGCATTTCCAATTCACATTCACCTCCTCAACCATCAAACTGGGTAGCTTTAGAAGGGTTGAAATGTCCCCGATGGATTCGTTATTCAGGTGACGTCTAATGAGTAGGCCACATTCGAAGTCACAGAGCCCTCCTGTCTATCCATTCTGCTGTTACTACTACTGACAAGATGGCACTTCCCGCTTCCTTTTATACTAGCGGTTCCGCCTTTCGTGATATCTAGTGGTCAATTTCTTATTATATAAGGGTGTTCTGATACGTTTGATCAGATAATGTATAAGGGTCTCTGCCTGCTCTCACTCCTCCGCATCAGATATGTATGAGTGCTCTGCCCTCTAACCACACTCGCAAGTAGTTTCTTTTACAACATTTGTACAAACCATATTAAATCTAAATACGCCAAAATGAGCATGCTAATGCGCCGATGGAAACTTTATCAATAATGTTATTATGCTATTAGGTATTATTTACTAGTTCTCATCAACGTGAATTGTTGTACAATGAAAGAAATGTAAGTACATCCAACAGCAGATATTCATGCAGTATGACATTATGGCAGGAGGAACAAGACTTCTGGTCAGGTGCATACAGGGTTATAAGTACAAAATCAAATATGGGTAATGCAGGAGTAGGTTTAATAATGAATAAAATAGTAGGAACGCGGATAAGCTGCTACGGACAGCATAGTAAACGCATTATTGTAGCCAGGATGGACACGAAGCCCACGCCTACCACAGTAGTACAAGTTTAAATGCCAACTAGCTCCGCTGATGATTAAGAGATTGAAGAAATGATGAGGTCAAAAGAATTATTCAAATATTTAAGGGAGATGAAGATTTATTAGCCATGAGGGACCGGAATTCGATAGTAGGAAAAGGAAGAGAAGGAAAAGTGTTAGGTGAATATGGATTGGGTGTAAGGAATGAAAGAGGAAGCCGCCTGATAGAATTTTGCACAGAGCATAACTTGATCATAGCTAACACTTGGTTTAAGAATCATGAAAGAAGATTCTATACGTGCGAAGATTGTCTACGTGGAAGAGACCTGGAGGCACCGGAAGATTTCAGATAGATTATATAACAAAATTTATTGGTTATAAACTCTAGATTACAGCTGAAGAAACTGCAAAAAGGTGGGAATTTAAGGAAACGGGACCTGGATAACCAGAAGTTGTAGAGAGTTTCAGAGGGAGCAATAGACAACGATTCACAAGAACGTGGGAAAGGAATACACTAGAAGAAGAATGGGTAACTTTGAGACGTGAAATAATGAAGCAGCAGAGGATCAAGTAGGCAAAAAGACGAGGGCTGCTAGAACTCCTTGGATAATACATGAGATACTGAGTTTAATTGCTGAAAGGGGAAAATGTAAAAATGCAATAAATGAAGCAGGCAGAGAACCAACTATACGAATATCAAGGGCTCAGATGGAAAACCAGTCCTAAGCAAAGAAGGGAAAGCGGAAAGGTGGAAGGAGGGTATAGAGGGTCTCTACAAGTCCGATGTAATTGAGGACAATGTTATGGAAATGGAAGAGGACGTTGATGAAGATAAAATGGTAGATATTATACTGCGTGAAGAATTTGACAGAGTACTGAAAGTTCTAAGTTGAAACAAGGTCCCGGGAGTAGACAACATTCCGTTAGAGCTACTGATAGCGTTTGAAGAGCCAGCCATGACAAAACTCTTCCATGTGGTGTGCAAGATGTATGAGACAGGCGAAATACCCTCAGACTTCAAGAAGAATATAATAATTCCAATTCCAAAGAAAGCGGCTGCTGATAGGTGTGAAAAGTACCGAACTATCAGTTTAATAAACCACGGTCGCAAAATACTAACACGAACTTTACAGACGAATGAAAAAAACTGGTAGAAGTCGACGTTGGGGAAGATCAGTCAGGATTCCGTAGGAATGTAGGCACGGAGCGAGGCAATACTGACCATACGACTTATCTTTGAAGATAGCTTAAGTAAAGGCAAACCTACGTTTATAGCATTTATAGACTTAGAGAAAGCTTCGGACAATGTTGATTGGAATAGTCTCTTTCAAATTCTAAATGTGGCAGGGTTAAGATACAGGGAGTGAAATGCAGGATCATGAAAGGAAAGCAGTGGTTGAGAAGGGAGTGAGACAGGATAGTTACTTATCCCCGATGTTACACAATTTACATACTGAGCAAGCACTAAAGGAAGCCAAAGAAAAATTTGGAGTAGGAACTAAAATCCAGGTAGAAGAAATAAAAACCTTGAAGTTTGCCGATAACATAGTAATTCTGTCAGAGAGAGTAAAGGACTTGGAAGAGCAGTTGAACGGAATGTACAGTGTCCTGAAAGGACATAAGATAAACATCAACAAGAGCAAAACGAGGATAATGGAATGTAGACGAATGAAATCAAGTGATGCTGAGAGAATTAATTAGGAAACGAGACACTTAAATTAGTAGATGAGTTTTGCTATTTGGGCAGCAAAATAATTGATGATGGTCGAAGTAGGGAGGATATAAAATGTAGGCTGATGTCAGCAAGGAAAGCGTTTCTGAAGAAGATAATTTTGTTAACTTCGAGTATAGTTTTACGTGTCAGGAAGTCTTTGGAAAGTATTTGTATGGAGTGTAATCATATATGGAAGTGACACATGGGCGATAAACATTTTAGACAAGAAGATAATAGAAGCTTTTGAAATATGGTGCTACAGAAGAATACTGAAGATTACATGGGTAGATCACGTAACTAATGAGGAGGTACTGAATAGAATTGGAGAGAAGAGGAATTTGTGCCACAACTTGATTAGATGGGTCAAATGGTTCAAATGGCTCTGAGCACTATGGGACTTAACATCGGAGGTCATAAGTCCCCCTTGATTAGAAGAACGGATCGGTTGGCAGGACACGTTCTGAGGCATCAAGGGATCACCAATTTAGTACTGAACGCAGAGGGAGACCAAGAGATGAATACACTAAGCAGATTCAGAAGGATGTAGGTTGCAGTAGTTACTTGGGGTGAAGAGGCTTGCACAGGATAGAGTAGCATGGAGAGGTGTCTCAAACCAGTCTCTGGACTAAAGACCACAACAACAACAGCAACACATGATATTGTGAAACCATTATTCAATACCATTGTTGTGGCGGTCTCAGGAGTTACCTCCCTCAGTGTTTGCTTGTAAGTAAGAAAATTAGCATTATATAGTTTACAGTATATAGTTTTAATTGTATCAAACACATATAAATCTGTAAAGGTAGTGTTGTGTTATTATTATTTTATATTAATCTTAACACATGAATTTGTGCTTGTTATGTTTCAATTTTTATTACTTACGAACTAGAGCCAAAGTTCTTTAGCGGTTTGCCGCTTATATGGCTAATGAATTTAGTGTATCGCTGATATCTTTACACCATGCAATTTCATTTGAAAAGCATCATCGATACACACACAGCTGGTCACTGTATAGAGTTTTATTTGAGATATATCAATTTTATAGTAATTATCTAATTATGAAACATGAAAATTGCGTACAGTTTTCAGCGGACCAAACATACCTTTGTACCAGAACCTTCTTCCTGAAATTTCCTTTCCAGTGGTGTGTTATATTTTATTGTAGCTCAGATGGTACTGGATTTTACCGATTTTCTGCCATTTTCATTGTTCATTATCAGACACCATTAATATGTTTTTACCTAGTGCCTAATAAATTAAGGCAATTCAACGTGCGTAAGTAGCCTTCTCAACATGAGAGATTCGAAGTGGGATTCGGTCAACATTATTTATTTTGAATAAAATGCCATCAAGATTTGCAGTTTTAATTTTACTTTGAAGATCCACTACCGGTTTTGGCCTCCAAAGCCATTATCCATTGATATACGCCGCGCTTCTTGAGAGAACACGGAACGACTTTGTCGGCCAAAACCGGTCTTGGTTTTTAAAATAAAAAGGAAATACAACTGATGCTGGCATTGTATTCAAAATGAAGAGCACAACTGCAGAGCCTGCATCAACGTACCCCGTATGTTGGACAAAAAATATTATTTATGTTAAGAAGACGTGTATAAATAGCTTGATTTAAAAATAATACAAGCTCATATGTTTAACGTCAGCCTATTTCAACCAATCAGGAAATGTTCCGGTGATAAATATGTCAACATATAACACGTTTTGTTATCATTAAACTCAAAAGTATAGAAAAAAGTGGAATGGTACCTTCGAATTAATCCCAAAAATTTTCGTAGTGATACTTTTGTTTAACTGTGAAAACATAAACATGTGTCCAACAACTTACTTTATTGTTGTCTGAATGTGCTTCTTAATATGTTGGTTTTATTACGGATTCTCACCACTATGTATTTAATTTTTTGATAATACAGTTTGGAAGCCGACAAATGGTGCACTTTCTCTGTCAGCTACTTTGTTGGTGGTAGCTGTGGCTTGGTTCCAATATCGCCCACTATTTTCAGCAACGATGGCTATTGGCGCAACATTACCATTATTGTGGTCTGGGTTGCGCACATCACCGTAAGATATGTCTCTGAGAACTCTGTTTAAAAGAAGGTAAGTATTATTGTATTTTTATCCACTTCGTAGTATTAATTTACATTTATAATAAGAGCGTGCATACATTTTTAATTTTGATATGGACTACTTTCTCGCCAAACTGCGACCATTACAAAGGCTGTAGGCTGTGTTACATGGTATTAGCGTTATGTCTCTTGGTGGTGGATGAGATTCCTTCGTCTCTGTCTCAGTGCATCGTAGGATTGCGCGAAGGCTCTCCCGCGCCCGCGAACGGAATCCACACACTCTCGGTGATTTACGCCGCGCGGCACAAACTACGCGACGGATTGCTCGGTTGATCTACTAGGAAGCGTTTGTCGGTGGACTCGTATTAATTCTCAGTACTACTACAGTTCAGAAAAGTGTTTTGCTGAATCGAACGAGGTGCTGCAGTAGTTAGCACGCTGGACTCGCATTCAAGAGGACGGCGGTTCAAATCCCTCCTGTCCACAGATATTTTCGGTTTCCATGGTTTCCCTAAATCGCTGCAGACAAATACCAGAATGGTTTCTATGGCAAGGGCACGACCAATTTCCTTCCCCATTCTTTCGTAATCCAAGCTTGCGCTCCGTTTCTAATGACCGCGCTGTCGACGGGACATTAAATTCTTATCTTCCTTCCATATTTTTGTTTTAATGAGTGTCGCCAGTCTCGCATTGAAATAAAATCCGGCACGCACTATTCCAGTGCCCTTTAGTAATATAAATGATTTCAGAAAGTCTCCCAGACCTGACCTCTGAACTCGAAAACACACACCGCTAACCAGCACTACACTGATAAGACTGCAGAATCCACTTCATCTGTAAATGGTATTTTACTAGCACGACTAGTTTCGGAGGCTGTTGGTTCATCATCGGATACTATACGTCATATGGTTTGCCAAGTCATGTGCGTGGGACAGACGGGTCAGTTATCGCAATACATACAAGACGTCCCTGACGAGATGGTCAGTATTCAGGTATATGACAGAAACAATCATTCGAAGCAAACGAGTGTGGTAAACGGGCGCTTTAAAATTCATACCCTAAGATCTGAGCACTTCTTCGTCTTCTATACTGTCGAACAAATCTCTTCTACAGCAGGCTCTTTGCTTTACATATTTTGGGAGGTGGTAGTATGGACTAAAACAAGAAAAATTGTCCAGTAAACATGGGCTCTATAATGGACGCCTTAAGAGCTATGTGCACTTTTTCGTCTTTGCTACCTTGAAACACATCTCTTCTACTGACTTTTTTGTCTTCTCTAGCGTGAAACACATCTCTTCCACTGAACAAGTGCTCATAGCTCTTAAGGCATGTATTTTAGAGACCATATTTACTAGATATCTACATCTACATCTAAATCTACATGACTACTCTGCAATTCACATTTAAGTGCTTGACAGAGGGTTCATCGAATCACAATCATACTATCTCCCTACCATTCCACTCCCGAACAGCGCGCGGGAAAAACGAACACCTAAACCTTTCTGTTCGAGCTCTGATTTCTCTTATTTTATTTTGATGATCATTCCTACCTATCTATGTAGGTTGGGCTCAACAAAATATTTTCGCATTCGGAAGAGAAAGTTGGTGACTGAAATTTCGTAAATAGATCTCGCCGCGACAAAAACGTTTTGCTTTAATGACTTCCATCCCATCTCGCGTATCATATCTGCCACACTCTCTCCCCTATTACGTGATAATACAAAACGATATGCCCTTTTTTGCACCCTTTCGATGTCCTCCGTCAATCCCACCTGGTAAGGACCCCACACCGCGCAGCAATAT